>NC_040016.1:17765879-17791993 GCF_000972845.2 Larimichthys crocea
GGACATCAAAAGAAGAAATAAAACAGTGGACCTGGTACAAGAATTTTACAAAGAACTATACAGATGAAAAGTATGGGGAATATATGTACTTATATACAGACGGATCAAAAGAATCAAAAACAGGAGCAACAGGTGCAGCAGTGGTGGTTCCCAGTCATAATAACAAAGTATTAAAAAGACTTCAGATCATTTAAGTGTGTAGCTATGTGCAATGTTTGGCAATGACAGGGTGGATAGGAAGTAATCATTGTAGCGATTCAATCTCATCACTCTTGAGATTAAAAAACAGGGCAGCAAAAACACATCAGGAAATATTATATGAAATACTGTTGAGAACATCCAGATTAGCACGCAGGGGGGAAATAACTCATGTGGGTACCAGCTCATGTAGGGATATACAGGGGAATCAAAGCAGATAAATGGCAAAGGAGGCGGTGAAATTTTTAGATGCAATTCACAAAATCACAACTAGAGGGCAGGCAAGAAGATTGACTTCTTCTGGAGAAAGCTGCCAATAGCCAATTACTGGATACATTTAAAAGGACATAATGAAGAGCATCCAACAAAGAGAGGCTTGGAGATGTGTTGGGAAAAAAGGGGAAAGAGCAAAAATCAAGCTTTGGGTGGGTCAGTGAGGGAATAGTAGAGCAACTAAAAATACAGGAAATAGAATTCAGATCTAAAAATATGGGACATCAAAAGAAGAAATAAAACAGTGGACCTGGTACAAGAATTTTACAAAGAACTATACAGATGAAAAGTATGGGGAATATATTTACTTATATACAGACGGATCAAAAGAATCAAAAACAGGAGCAACAAGTGCAGCAGTGGTGGTTTACCAGTCATAATAACAAAGTATTAAAAAGAACTTCAGATCATTTAAGTGTAGGTATGTGCAATAGTATTGGCAATAGAATGAGTGAAGGAAGATAATCATATGTAGCGATTCAATCTCATCACTCTTGAGCATTAAAAAACAGGGCAGCAAAAACACATCAGGAAATATTATATGAAATACTGTTGAGAACATCCAGATTAGCACAGCAGGGGAGGGAAATAACATCATGTGGGTACCAGCTCATGTAGGGATATACAGGGGAATCAAAGCAGATAAAATGGCAAAGGAGGCGGTAAAGAAAGAGGAGGTGGAAATGAAAAAAAAAAAAGATCAAAAGCAGAAGGAAAAAGTTTAATATGGAAAGATTATAATCAATCAGTGGAAACAATATTGGAAATTCCAGGGAAAGGGGGAGACATTTATATAAACTACAAGAAGAAGTAGGAGAGGTGGGGTGTTGCACAGTAGATTGAATAGCACACTCAACATCCAACTGGTCTATGTAGATGTGTGGAGAGAGAGACAGTGGAGCATGTGATGGTTGAATGTCATGGATATGAAAGGGAAGAGATGATGGCAGAGAAAAGTGTCAAGAGTATAACAGAATGTGGGAAATGTAGAGAAGGGAGGAACATCATCATCATGGGATATCTTGTTTTAACTGGGTTAATTAAAAAGAATTTAAAAAAGGGAAATGAAGTAGTAAAGAAGTAAAGTCCAGAAGAGGGCGATATATGCAACTATAAGGATGCAGACTGCTGTAAAACACCAAAGAAGAAGATGAAGAAGCTGCAAGGAGAGTGGTAAACAGACACGGGGCCTAAAAACACACACACACACACACACACAGACACACACAGACACACACAGACACACACACAGCTCGTGATTTTCAGTGTGCACCAGGACGTGTCTCCGCGTGGAGCGTGTTGTTCTCCGGACCTGCTCATTGTCTCAGTTTTTGGTAAGAACAACATTAGCCTTTAGCACAGGTTAGCCCCACAGGTAACGTTCGCGCGAGCCTGGAAATAGTAGTGCCGCGAGCTCGCAGACTTTTATTAAGAAAGCTCACGAGCTTTATTTTGCACGCGGATAACTATGAAAATGATTTGAAGCCAGCTGTTTATTCTGTGTCGTTGTTGCTGCTCACAAAACCAGAGACAACAACAACAACAACAACAAGCCAATATTTACCAGGTGTTGTCACGTGTTACTGCTTCAGCCTCGCCTCATTCATAGATAGATAGATAGATAGATAGATAGATAGATAGATAGATAGATAGATAGATAGATACTCTAAGGAGGAAGAACATATGGTTCTACCCTTTAAAATATATACATAATGGACTCATGTGCAATAACTTGTGCAAATGTGACTTAATTGGAGAGAGTGCAATTATGGAATCAGCTGTTACAGACTGAGTCTCCTCTCTCTGCACAGATTATACAGAGGAATAGCAGTTGGAAGTAGCTGACTCGTTTTTTCCCATAGGAATGAATGGGAAAGCCTGAGGAAAAAAGAAAACATTTGGGAGACATTTTCAACAACGAACTGCACTGGCATACTTTCACCGAGAGACTTCATTTAAACTTTAAAATGTAGGTACTCTTGCCTTCTCTTCAGGGATTGACTAACACTCATCGACAGCTTTTACCGTTTTTAAACTATCAAGGCTTAAAGTTGAGCAGGTTTTTACTCAAATTTCTGGGTTCATAGTGGATGTGTATGGCGCGGAATGTTTGAGCTAGAGTGGATGACATCATCAGCTAGAGTGAGGAGCAGAGAGAAAAGTCAGTGAAAAAATAAAACGTAATCGACTACTGTGGCCTCAAATGCCCCACTACAGACATGATTTATACATAGAAACGTAGGAAAATTTGTCTTCTCACTCACATTCGTCTGCTAAAGCTGTCGGCCTTATAGTTTTGGCGTAACACACAAAGATGCGCGAGCAACATCCATCCACAGCCTCATAGACTGCCATGTTAAAAAGGTGGGAACATTTCTGGAGGAAAGCAGAAGTAACGCTTCTTTGAATCGCTCTAAAGGTCACAGTTCTTCACTTTATCGACACAAAATAACTATGTAGACGTTCAGGAAGGGCTCATGATTCTCAAAGTTAAGCCGGTTCAATGATTGGAAATACAGTTTGGCCAGAAATCCTTCCTGTTCAAGGGGTGGTCTCAGCATCTTTGTCAGCAATTCCAACTGACATTCTAACAAGTGCAGTAACTGCTCTGCTGATTAGGGCCGGCGTTAGCGCTAGCCATTAATTTTTAGCCACTAAGAATCAAATACATGTTAATTCCTAACATGCTAAGACCCCCGGCAACAGCCCACTCGTCACTCTGCAGGAATTTTCTAGTTGTCCATGATACTGAGAAGTTTGTGGAGCATCCTTCTTGCCACGAGCAGCTGCAGGGGCTCCTGAGCAGTCCCCAGCACAGAACCAGCCTTCTTGCTACCGCTGCTCCAGCAGATGGCTGCAAAGAAGACTGCACTTGCAACAACAGACTGATAAAACAAGCAACATCTTACTTCACACATTAAAGGACCCAAGCTTCCTCAGAAAGTAGAGTCTGCTCTGTCTCTGACTCTGTCTGTTATCCAGGTGCACGCCCCAAGTAGCTGTAGTCCTGCACCACCTCCACCTCCTCACCCAGGATGCAAACCGTGCTCAGGATGTTATGTCATAATGTTTCAGCTCTCACTCCCAGCATCGTTTACATACATATTAACTGTACTCCTAAAGTTACTGTTGTTTTTAATCTTTGCATTACTCCAAAGAAGAAAAAGCTATTCATGACTTCTTTACCTTTTTTTATGTCAATGTTTTCCAGGTCACGTCAGCCCCCCACCACCCCTACACACATGAGTGCCGTTTTCTCCTCGCGCTGGGCAGAGCGCCATGCCTGACCGGGACAGTTCCTACCTGTCAGGTGGTGGTGGGAGTGCTGGTAATCTGGGTGAGGAAGTAGGACCTGGGTCCGGTTTGGCAGGTGGCTCAACGGAGGGCAGAGGAGGTTCAGGAGGAAGTGTTGGAGGCAACATCTCTGGTTCTGGGAGCATGGGGGGAGGAGGAGCGCTTGGGAATGGCAACAGCTGTGGGAATGGTGGAGGTGGGGGCCAAGGTGGGGGACTGGCGTTGGACGGCGTCTGCAGAGACTTCATACGCAATGTCTGCAAGAGAGGGAAGCGCTGCCGGTTTAGACACCCAGACTTTAATGAGGTGCCAGACTTGGGCGTGCAAAAGAACGAATTCATCTTCTGTCATGACCACCAGAATAAAGAGTGCATGCGCTCCAACTGCCGCTTTGTCCATGGCTCTAAAGAAGATGAGGACTATTACAAGAAAACAGGAGAGCTACCCCCCAGACTAAGAGGGAAAGTTGCAGCACGACTGGGCCTGTCCCCCATGGATCTCCCCCACAGCCGTGGGGAGGTCCCTATCTGCAGAGACTTCCTGAAGGGGGAGTGCCAGAGGGGCAATAAATGTAAATTTCGGCATGTGAAAAAAGACTACGAATATGAGCCTTCCAGGGTTGGAGTGGGTGGTGTTGTGGGGCCAGGTGCCAGTGGAATGGTGAATGCTGGGGGAGGGATAGGTGTTGGAGGAGGAGTTGCCTGCGGAGGAATGCAAGGACTTGTAGGAGGTGGAGGTGGAAGTAATATGATGGGGATGGGCTGCCCCAGCCTGGGTGGTTGCAGAGATCCAGGTATCGCAGGCGTTGGGGGTGTAGGTGTAGGTGGGATGAGTGGTTGCCTGTCCATAAGTTCTGCAGGGCAAAGGCGATATGACAGGAGCTCATGCTCAGTGTATGACCCCCTACTTGAAAGTGGGCTCTTTGATCCTGGCTCCCTGGAAGCCTCTATGGACCACACAGCTCTACAGTTTAAGAGGCGGCGGTTGGAGGGCCTGCGTCTGGCAGATGGGAGTGGAGGTGGGCACTATGAGCTGGGAGTCCAAGCCGCGTTGCCACCACGTCCCCTGGAGTACAGGTTCCTGGAGGAGGAAAACTCCCTGCTGAGGAAGAGAGTAGAAGAGTTGAAGAAGCAGGTTAGAATGAGAGATTGACAAAAAAACATTAACAACTAAAACATTATTTGGATCTTGGAGGTATCCTAGTATGAATTTATACAGATGTGATAAGCTGCTCCTACATAAATAGTATTTCAAATCTAAATGTTTTGATAGCTAATAACAGATACAACTGCAGATTTCAGTCCAACACAGGATTGTTCTAAAAATAAAAATACCACAGCATCTGAGGACCAGCATATCAAGTTAACGTCTTCATGAAAAGGAAAAGACAACAGATCAAGCCATTTGCTATTAGGACAGGACGTTTGAAGCAAAGCTGAGGCAATTAGTCTAGTCAGTCGACATAAACTATTTTGATAAATAATTAATTTTTTGAGTAATTTCCCAAATAAATATCCTAAATAATGGATGTTTACAGCTTTTCTCCACCTTATGTGAAACTGAACTAACTAAACTAAATAACTTTGGTTTTTAGAAGGTTGATCAGACAAAACATTACAAAAAACAAACATAAACATATTTTCTGATCCATGTCTCATGTGTGTCTCGTGTGTGTCATGTGTGTGTGCCTCAGGTCTCAAATCTCATTGCCACCAATGAGGTTCTCCTGGAGCAGAACGCCCAGTTCCGAAGCCAGGCCAAGGTGATGACGCTGTCTTCCACCCCTGCACCCACTGAGCAGAGTCTGGCGCCCCCTGTGGGTGCAGTAAGCTCCTACAATCACGGCATCGCCCAGACTCACACCACCCTCAGCAGCGCCGGACTGCAGCCTCGTCCCGTCACCCAGCAAGACCTGGTCGCTCCTACCGGCGCCCCCGCAGCACCCCCGTCAAATGCCGCCCCGCCCTCGGCCCCTCCGCCCCACCTCAACCCTGAGATCACCCCCCTCTCAGCCGCCCTCGCACAGACCATCGCTCAAGGGATGGCACCACCTGTGTCTATGGCACCGGTGGCTGTATCCGTGGCACCGGTGGCAGTGTCCATGACACAGCCTCTGCCTGGCATCACCATGAGTCACGCCACCACCCCGATGGTGTCGTACCCCATTGCGAGTCAGAGCATGAGGATCACCACTCTGCCTCACTAACTGCTTACAGGACTGTAGTACCCATAAGTCAGACTGTAGCATCCTGAACAGGGGTTTTTAACATTGATGCTCTTCTTTTATGTTGTATTATTGAACAGTGACTGTCTGTACCTATAACGTCTCCACCAGAGGGCAGGATAAGGACATCTCTCCCTCACCCTGTGTTCTGTGGCATCATCTCAAATGCATTTTTTTCCTACAGACTGACTTTACTGATGTGTGAACAGCCTTTTGTACCAAAGGGATCTTTTCAAACTGGCACCAAAAAAAAAAGGCAACAAATTGTAAATACATGAGATCATCTACACTGTTTGAACCATTTCTGCAAGACTGTCCTGCCACGCTTGTTGGGGACAGTTTGTGTTTCTATTTTTGTGGATTGTTATGGTGTAAATTAACTTTGGTACTTTGCACATTAAAAAAACAAAACAATAACTAACACTCAACAATTAATATTGTCATCATCTGTTTCTTTGCATGCATGCACAGGTCAGATATGTCCAGAGGTAAAATATTCACACTGTGACATCCCATTGCTTGAGTTATTTAGGTGGAGTCGCATTGTGTAAACTTGAATGCACGCACACACACACACACACACACACACACACACACACACACTGCTTCTTCAGTAGCCACATATCCGTGTGGCTGTGCAAACAAGTCGGTGTTTGTGCAAGCCCGAGATGATGGCCTCACACCGGATTTAGGGGGATTGGAGGAGAGTGCCCAGTCTGCTGTTTTTAAAACAAACAGAGATGGACAGCTTGGATCACTGTGTTTTCATCTTTTAAAAATATAGCTGCAGGTTACTTTTTTTATTAGACACTGCATTTGAATGAACACCCACAGTGCCGTAATGCTGCAGTAATAATGCTTATTACCAGCAGTCTGAGGACTGCGTCTTGACGCAGCAGTGAAAGAGTCACATATGCGTTTTTTTCCAGACAGTGGGCGTGTTTTCATCCAGATAACGGGACTCGGTGAGGACCAGAACTTCGTGTCAGTCACTTCCTCTGGACCTCTGCTTGTTCAGTAAAAAAAACTTGCTCCAATTCACCATCAACAACTTTAAAATCCGGAACGAAGATGAGAAGAATGGTGAAGTAGAAGCCCAGGGGCGCAACGAGCACCGACACGTCTGTTCAAGCTGTGGCATGCTGCAGAAATGAAACGTTAAAAGTAACAATTTAACGTTAATTTTTCACTTTTTTTTCTTTATACAACCATAACGTAATAGTGAGATTACTGCTTCAGAAGATACCACTATGCAAAGCGACAAAACCGAGCCGGGTGAGTCCAAGGGCGCCGAGAGTCCGAGCGCAAGCGACGCCGAGAAGAAGGCGCTGTGTTCCGCGGAGGCTGAAGCTCCCAAACCCAAGGGGATAAGTGCCGTCGCGGTGCTCTGGACATTTGGGAAATGTCTTGGAGCATTGCTACCCGTCTACCTGGCTGGTTACTACCGGGTTAGCACCAGTCTGTTGGTGTTCGGGATGATGGTGTACACGGGATGGAAACATGCCCGAGAAGCCAAAGAGGCACGCCTGAAATCAGCCATACAGTTCATCAGCAACGAGGAGGAGTACACATCCAGGAAAGTGTCCAAGATCAAGAGAGATCTGCCTGCGTGGGTGAGATATGACCCCGCAACAGTCAACGTGTCTTCTACCATCACAAATACTTACCAAAAAAAAATCCACATTGACCTATAGTATGATACATATCACATACAGCAAGGTACACAGCAGGGAGTCCTTAAATCATAATATCATGAAGTAGTATACCGAGGATTGTGACAAAGAGTGTGTTTCCAGTAAACCAGCACAGTCATGGCCTATTTTTAAACTGATGGCATCACTCCAGTCTTTTAATATTGTCAACTTTTATTGTGGAAACGTTTGTAGGATGATCAAACTTGTAATTTTAGGTTTATATGAGAAAGGGTTTAGGAACACTGCTCTTGAAGTCACCAATGAAGTCCTGATTGTAACATGCGTGCCACCAGGAGTGCAGAAGTTCCTCTTTTTGTTTCATGCAATTTGCTCCCACATTATTTCTGCTAAAGCAGTTTCCATGTTTGTTTCATGTCAAGACTAAACTTGTTTGAAAGGATTATGGGGAAATTCATGGAGTGCGTTGCAACAACAACACTCCAACCCTTTACCTCTTTATTCAGTATTACCTAAAGGGTGGCTGGAAATTTTATTTTGTTAGTATAAAGCTCTTGATTTGCATGTCATACATCCTGAGAGTATATATGCACCCAAAATGAAAATGCAGAAACCCACATGGGGCTGTTTTGACTCAAAACATCTAGCCACACCCAGCTCCTGTGGATCACTTTTTTTTTCACCTAGTGATTACAGTGATTGCTTGCATAACCACACAGCGTGCACAACACCACATTAAAGTATTTGTAAAGGGGGGCATCACCCTGTTGCTCTCTGGTGTCGCTCTCCAGTATGCATAGAAAATAACATGTTCAAATTTGATCTGTTAATCCTGTTTACCTTTTTTTTGTTCTAGAAATATTTGCTCAATCTAAAAACCCGGTGCAGGATGATATAGTGCTTTTGATGACATTTCCAGACCTGCAGCAACATCGGCTGAATGATTTCCCTATCCTGTTGTGTTTTCACCAACATGTACCCTCATTGTTTTTCCTCCAGGTCAACTTCCCAGATGTTGAAAAGGTTGAGTGGCTGAATAAGGTAAAAACTGTTTTCATATTTTGCTCCACCATATGGCCACCTGCAGAAAAAGATATTGCTTTTTTTTTTCTCCTCCCTTCTAAATTAAGCCCACAACAAACACAGCGTTTGTCTGCTCAGTTGTCCAGCTGTTGTGCTGACTGACGTCTGTGCAGTCTGCTGCCTTAATAGCTGCTGCTGGCTGATAGATGGTAGCACGGCTGCTGTTGCTGCTATGTTCCAGAAAAAGGCCACACCCCCAGTTAGTGTAGCCACTTTGTCTGTACTGCAGAGAGCAGGCCCACTGCCAGGCAACCCTCAACATTTCCATTTCATTGCTGGCAGGCCCCGCAGGAAGAGGGAGGAGCTGCTCAGCCCCCTAAACTAAATAAAACTGCAGCCATTGTCCCCCCTCTCCCCAACCCCCATTTGCTTTTGTAGCTCAGAGAAACTAAGACCATTAAAACAGATGCGCAGAAATAAAAGTATTCACACTAACAAGACCACGGGATCTCAGTGCCAGAGAGCCAGACAAAGCAGTGGTTTGAGATTTGTTACTTGAGGGGGAGGTCAGCAGATTTCCTCGTTATTCAGGCTTCATCCTTCACTGGAGCCGATGACTCACTCTCCACTTATGCCAGACTGAAAACCAACTCTGGGCTTCACACAAGTGTACAGTGCCTCTGCTTTTTTCCCCTGAAGAAATAAAGACTTCACGTGTTTATGTAGCCACACTGTGTAAAAGGTCATCACGTGTAGTGCACAGTATTCACAGGATTCATTGTGGCTCTCTGGCACCAAAGTAGCTGACCAATGGCTCAGGAGACCCAAATGGCCACAGCTGACAGCTGTCTCTGTCGTTCTCCCGTTATTGCTTATGGAAGCCAAGGCATTTGACAGATAGTTTTGTTGCTATGTGGCTAAAATGACAAGTTCAAAAAGTTGTCTCTGGTTACAGGGGCCAACATTGTATGTCAAGTTGTGTCATACTAATAAAAGCAGCTTCTAACCAAGCACGTTGTTGCTGGCCTGCCTAGGTGCTGCAGCAGGTGTGGCCCTTTGTTGGCCAATACCTTGAGAAGCTTCTGGTGGAAACCATCGCACCATCTATCCGAGCCTCAAGTACCCACCTCCAGACCCTCAGCTTCACAAAAGTGGACATGGGAGACAAGGTGATGCCACTGAAAGCTCAACTACGACACGATACTGGCGTAAATATTCGACACAAATTATGCATGGTGTTTATATCGTGCAAACAAAGTGTGTTTTTCTGTTTGCTCCAGGCCATGAAGGTCGTAGGGATCAAGGCACACACAGAGAACGACAAAGGCCAAGTTCTGCTTGATCTGTATATTAGGTGAAGGTTTATTAATTCCTCTTTGTGAGTCACCTCTAGACTAGAAGGCACGATTGAAAGTGACACTTTTGTTCTTGCGTCCTCAGCTATGTTGGCAACGTAGAGATCAACGTTGAGGTGAAGAGATACTTTTGCAAAGCTGGAGTCAAAGGAATACAGGTCTGTCAGAGTAACATGTCATTAATACAAAGCCCAGCTAAAGGGAACAGCAAAATGCAGATAATCTGCCATTTTTTAAGCATTCATCCATGGTTTTCACAAACGTGCGTTCTGCTTCTGTCTTCAGCTACATGGGATGATGCGTGTAATCCTGGAGCCT
This sequence comes from Larimichthys crocea, assembly GCF_000972845.2. Classification (NCBI taxonomy): domain Eukaryota; kingdom Metazoa; phylum Chordata; class Actinopteri; family Sciaenidae; genus Larimichthys; species Larimichthys crocea. Next base: position 17,776,217 of record NC_040016.1, read on the forward strand.
CTTATCGGAGACGTGCCCATAGTGGGTGCGGTCACCATGTTTTTCATCAAGAGACCTGTACGTCCATCTCCACTCACCTCCATTTGTCCTTTTCTCGTTGGCCCTCATCCCCCATTCCTGTGACTATCATGTATCCAAGAATAGTCCCGTGTGCCTTTCAAGCTATTGATTTCTCAACGGTCCTGATTTATTCGCTACATTCAGCACATTCCTCTGTCTTATCTCTTCCCAGAAACTGGACATCAATTGGACCGGACTAACTAATTTGTTGGACATCCCTGGACTGAAGTGAGTCATGCTGAGATAACCTTTCAGTGGTTTACACTTCAGTGATAGCCACAACCTTAAAGTTAACAGAACCTCACAATGTTTTATTAATGTGTGGGTTTCATTATACAGTGAATAGTCAATAGAGAATACAGCTGTACATTTCCGTTGAAATGCCATTTCTCTTTTGTCTCAGTATCATGTCTGATAGCATGATTATGGATGCCATTGCCTCCTTCTTGGTGCTGCCCAACCGCCTGGTTGTCCCCCTGGTTCAGGGCCTGCATGTAGCCCAGCTACGCTCTCCTTTGCCCAGGGTAAAGCCTGAATATGAACAGACTACAGACAAGATATATGAAAGAGAATATACATATATACATTCACATCTCAGTCAACACCCTATATCCACTTTTTCTTTCTTTTAGGGAGTGGTACGCATCCACCTACTGGAGGCACAGAATCTAGTAGCCGGGGACAACTATGTGAAAGGGGTTATGGCTGGCTTGTCTGACCCCTATGCCATACTGAGGGTTGGCCCTCAGACCTTCACCTCCAAACATATTGACAATACACATTCTCCCAAGTGGGAAGAGATGTATGAGGTAACAAGAGTTTTATGAAATGTTTGAAGTTTGTGTCATCATTACTCCACGTGTAAAGGTGTTTAAAGACTCAAATCATGTATCATTTCACTCTGTTCTGTATTTGAAGGTCTAGACTGTTACAGCACTGTTCATTTTCATTCATGGCCAAATGAGGCCCACGGCTAGCTTCCATACAAATCGTCAGTCTTCATGTCCTTGTATGTGTCTGGTACATCAGGTCATAGTCCACGAAGTGCCTGGTCAAGAGTTGGAGGTGGAGGTATATGACAAAGACCCAGACCAGGATGATTTCCTGGGCAGGTACATATGCATAGTTCATGTCTCTTGTCTGCTTATGTTTAATCTCGCATTGTCACCTTTCATCTGTCACCTTTCATGGCCAGATGGAGACAACACACAACCTCTTTTTGGAAACATATAATTGTACTATTATCCTTTTTTATTTTCATCAATACATTTGCTCTTTCATCTTTTTTTTATTTAATTCTGTCTTGCTCTCTTCCTCCCCATGTAGGACCAAATTGGATTTGGGCATTGTCAAGAAGTCCATAGTTGTGGATGATGTAAGTAAGGTGTTGTGATTTCAGTCACGGTTTCTATAAGCAATGTGTTGATCTTTGGGTTTTTTTTGTAAATGTATGTCTGCCTCCACAGTGGTTCACTTTAAAAGACACTCCGTCAGGACGGGTTCATTTCAGGCTGGAGTGGTTGTCCTTGCTGGCTAGCACTGATCAACTAGAGCAGGTTTGAATGAGTCATTTCTCCTGATATATTATTCTAAAGTGCTTCTTCTAAAGTGGATATTTGTGTTCCATTATTTATTTATAAAACTACATATTTGATAATTCTCCTCTAGACCCTGAAGAGGAATGAAAGCATCACCAGCAAGGCTGGTGATCCACCGTCTTCAGCCATTTTGGTTGTGTATCTGGACAAGGCTGAGGCACTTCCTGTGAGTCAAATATCTCTACCCTGTGTTCGTGCCTGGCTCAGAGCGGCTTCCTGTGTGTGTGTGTGTGTGTGTGTGTGTGTGTGTGTGTGGTTGAAATGAGGCAGAACCGTAACTGCCACCTGCCTGACATTCCTCAAAGCTGCAGCATTGGCCTCTAAGCCCTGTGCATTCTATTGTAGTGTGTATGAGTGTGGCTAACTTTATCCAAGGCATGTCCCACTGTGCTACCTGCTGCTGTGCTTATCACACAAAATGGAGCAGCAGTGGCAAAATATTTAGGATGAACTCAGTCTTTGTGGTTTCTTTTAAACTTCCATGTTCTGCCACGTGGTACGGTGCTTCCTGTTATTTATTTGTGCTGTTGCTATGGCACCCTATACACACTATTATTCACATCCACCTCATGTTGTCAGAATGGTAGATAAGTCTATTTTTTGCTCTGCTCTTGATTACAGAATGCCATTGCTCACATGCCTTACTTTGTAGTCATATTTGCCTTTAACTGTGTCTTTTAGATGAAGAAGGGAAATAAAGAGCCCAATCCCATGGTGCAGTTGTCTGTGCAAGACATCACAAGAGAGAGCAAGGTATATCTGCTGGGAAAGCTTATTATAATACTGCTGGTTGTTTCTTTTAGTTCTACTTTATATGCATCTTATTTATTCTTGGCTTTAGACTTGTTACACAACCGTTAATCCAGAGTGGGAGGAAGCGTTTACCTTCTTTATCCAGGATCCACGCAAGCAGGACATAGACATTCAGGTAACAGCCTATAAGACTATCTACTCTGCCCTTCATGTTTGGTATTCTGAAAGCCAAACGTGTGTTCTTATTTTGGCTTTTCTTCATGTTAAACCAAATCAGGTGAAGGACGCTGACCGTGTGCAGACTTTGGGCAGTCTGACTATCCCGCTGTCCCGTCTACTGTCCAATTCGAATCTTTCTCTGGACCAATGGTTCCAGTTGGACAATGCCGGATCTGCCAGTCGTATCTACATCAACACAGTTCTCAGGGTAAATGGCAGGACCCAGTCACTAATCCTGTACTGCATAAGGACATTTAATGTCTGATGGATACACTAGAAAGTAAATTAAAACATCAAGAACGATGTGGGAGGTTATTAAACATAAAATTTGATTTTGGTAGAACCTTTTTTGATGTGTAATGGTATCTGTAATGGAAATTTGGGATATTAGTCACTTTGTTTTTTTTCTGTCTCTTCTCTTTTCTTTTATAATATAGGTCCTGTGGTTAGATGAGGAACGTATTCCATCTGATGTGTCATCTAATCTGGAGGCTGGACTGTCCAAACTACTGCCCCAGCAGACGTCCCCTCATCCTAGCTTTGCCACAGAGGTAATAGAGGACTGCGCATTAATGACTTAGACTTAGGAATTACACATATTCTAATGAGTTTGTATTTTTTTCAGGGGCTGCTTAGAATTCACGTATTGGCCGGGCAGAACCTTGTTCCAAAAGATAACCTGATGGGGGGCATGGTAAAAGGCAAGAGTGACCCCTATGTCAAGATCAACATTGGGGGTGAAACATTCACAAGTCAGGTTATCAAGAGCAATCTTAACCCCACTTGGAATGAGATGTATGAGGTAAACAGCTTATTGAAAGAACACAAAGAACACACACAAGTTACTCACACACAAACACATACATACATACATACATACATGTAGTCCTTTGAAATTCGCAACTTTGTTCAACCCTCAGGTGATTCTTACCGAGCTGCCTGGCCAGGAGCTGCATGTGGAGGTGTTTGATAAAGACATGGACATGAAGGATGACTTCATGGGCAGGTACAACAATGCAATAAGATAATTAAATGATCAAATAAGATGAATGGATTCATTAAAGATGCATTCTAATTTCGTATTTACCAACATACAGGCTGAAGATCAGTCTGAAGGACATCATCGATTCTCAGTACACCGATCAGGTGGGATCTTTGTTGCCAAACACATTTCTGCAAGTTTAGCTCCAAAGAGTGGGACTGTAGTAATATTTCCTCTTCTCTTTTCAGTGGTACAATCTCAGTGATGTGAAGTCTGGTCGAGTTCATCTGGTGCTGGAATGGGTTCCAAAAGCTTCCGAGTCAGACAGATTGGACCAGGTCAATACTCCCAGATAAGTCGCACCACATTAATGTACCCTTTGCTTGTAAGTTGGATCCACACTGACTGATTCTTTCACGTGTCTGCAGGTTCTTCAGTTCTATTCCAGACAGTCCTACCAAAATAAGACAGTTCCCTCTGCAGGCTTACTGTTTGTTTTTATTGAGCAAGCAGATCGCTTACCAGTAAGTCTTTTAATACTGATGTTAAGGATGATGTCAGGAGAAGCAATTCATGTTTATAATTCGTCCGCCTTTATTTTTGCTGTCTGTGTGTCTCTCAACAGGTTAAGAAGAGTGGCAAGGATCCAAAAGTGGGAGCAGATGTTACTCTTGGAAAAATATCTCGGAAAACCACCGTAAGACCTCAAACCTCATTCCCTCATTCACATTCACAAGAGTGACAGAATATCTGTAAGTAATACTGACCAACTCTTGCATCTTCAAAGGTGTGTGATCGGACCACATCACCTCAGTGGAATGAAGCATTCTGCTTCCTTGTTCAAGACCCCAGAGAAGATATTCTTGTCGTTAAGGTATGATGGCTTTGGTGCATAATGATACATAAGATACAGATGCAAACAGTGTGATCTCTGATATATACCAAAATAAAACTCCCATGCTAACATACTGCATTGTATTTCTCCAGCTATCCCACAGCTGGACCTTGCCCCTTGGTTCCCTGGTGGTGCCTATCAAAGAGCTGCTCTCTGAACCAGAGCTGGTCCTAGACCAGTGGTTCCATCTGGATGGAGCCTCACCTGAGAGTCAGGTTCTTCTGAGAGCCGAACTCAAGGTAGAAGAATTGTCCATCCGTAGTTTTCTCTTGTTTGTTTTATAATTAGTGCCGAGTGCCTCCCCATAGCGAGCAAGCTATGACGTGCATTTTGGTTCCGAATCCCGTGCTATTACTTTTCAAAGAGACTGCCATGTTAAAAAGGCGAGGAAAGTAACGCTTCTTTGAATCGCTGTAAAGGTCAGATTTCTTCACTTTATCAACACAAAATAACTATGTAGACGTTCAGGAAGGGCTCAGGATGCTCCCAGTGATTTCGGTTCAATGATTGGAAATACGGTTTGGCCAGAAATCCTTCCTGTTCGAGGGGTGGTCTCAGCATTTTCTCTCTCTCTCTGTCAGCATTTCCCACTGACATTCTAACAGGTGCAGTAACTGCTCTGCTGATTAGGGCCGGCAGCCAGAAGCCTGTCTTTGAGTTTTTATTTTTGTCTGTATCTATATTTCCTTTACTCTGTGTAACTATGTGTAACATGTCTTACTGTTTCTTTCATATCTGTTTTACCCACATTTTCACTTTTATTTGCTCATAAGACATTTGAGGCAGTTCTTACATTTTGTATGTGCTTATATTGATATATACCAGCTGGTTAACAACGTGAAATAATAATAGTCTCAACTCAATTGCAGATGCTGATTCCTAGCAAATGTCCAGGGGCCACTGACAAGGTTAAGGTCACTTCAGTGTCAGACCCTTCCCCTGCTCCGCAAAAACAGGAGACAGACACAGTGCTGAGGTGAGCTGAGTTCATTCAAAAGGTCTGCCCTTACTTCCAGTTTCTCCTTTTTCTTTAACATGTTTTTTTATTGCTACTCTTTGTATTCTCAGGTCAAGTTCAGTAGACGTTCCTCCCACAGAGACTGTTGTCTCTTCGGTAACCTCACGTGAAGATGATGACGTGAAGGAAACAGCAGCTGATGTGATTGAGGAGAAGGTGGAGGAGGAAGAATCACCAATCCCTGCTGTAGCACAACCTCCTCACACTTCCCCAGACCTCGGCTTTGCCAGCGAGGTAACATCACAAAATAATGATCTACAGTAGAAGATACATGCAACAGGACAGGAAAAAACAAAAACGTATCGATACAAAGTTAACTGATCCCTTCCTGTAGGGGCTGCTGAGAATCATCCTCATGGAGGCCCAGACTCTGGTTGCCAAAGATAAAATGATGGGTGGTTTGATAAAGGGCAAGAGTGACCCCTATGCCAAGATCAATGTCGGAGAGTTTGCGTTTAAGAGCAAGGTAATCGACGGGAATCTCAACCCGGTCTGGAACGAGATGTACGAGGTGCGTACGAAGGAATGTGTGAGTTGATTTGCTCCGAGCATGATTTTAAATGAATGATAATACTTCATGTTGTCTCTCAGATGGTGCTGAGGCCTCAGTCAGGACAGGAGGTGCAAGTAGAGCTGTATGATAAAGACATGGACAAAGATGACTTCCTGGGCAGGTAAGACAGATCATGTGGTGGAGTTTGATTTATGGAAAAATTACTTTCAATCATTGTTTCTCAGCTCAACAATGTTGTACAGCATTTTTTCGAGTCGGGTTTCACTACACTACAGATTTACAGATCGTCCATTTAACGTGTGACATTGTCTAAAATGTGCAAAAATGTTTCCAGATTCAAAATCAGTGTGGCAGACATCATCCAATCCCAGTACACAGACCAGGTTAGTACTGCTCTATTCCATCAGAGTTATTCCCGTGGTGTAAGCATTGGCTTTAATTCAGTAAGCGTATGTCTCTGTTTCAGTGGTACACCCTAAATGACGTGAAGTCTGGACGTGTTCGCCTGATACTGGAGTGGGTACCAGCAGTGTCTCATAACGCCACCTTGGATCAAGTTAGTGATTTGTTTGTTTGACATATTTCTAATCTGTATCTTTTGCGCCGCTTATTCCTCCCACATTTGTCCTTTTTCCGAATATGATCTCCTGCTCAGTTCACTACGCGCATCAGTGCTGAGTCACTGTGATGTATTTTTGATTCGATTCTCTGCTGCAGGTGATGCAGATGCAGTCTCTACAGTCTTACCACAACAAGGCCGTTCCCTCCACAGCCCTGCTCTTTGTTTATTTGGACAGAGCACACTCATTGCCTGTAAGTCCCATGTAATTTGTTAAACTGAAAAACACATGTTGGAGTTTTAGATAGACAAAGCACATAATATTAAACCTTCTACTTCTAATTAAGATATTGTTTGTTGTGCTGGATTGAAATAAAATAAAACTGAGGAATAGTTGTGGTTTGCTGGGCAACAGTAACTGTTGTTGGTTTATAAGATGCAGGGAGTGCAAGTCAGACATGTTCAACCCATTTTTGGATTAATTACAGATAGTGTATTCAAACTATTCACATCATTTTTTTGCACTTTTTGTTTTTCTATGTCCAGTTTAAGAAAAGTGGAAAGGAGCCCAAGGCTGCAGCTGAGCTTGTGTTTGGTAACACAACTTACAAAACCAAGGTATGAGACTGGTAATAAACTCATTATGACAAGCACGCACCCTTAGTTTGCAACTATAATTTCATTTCATCTTCTGTTTTTTTTTTGTTTTATCAGTTAAATGTTTAGGCAGTGTAATGTCACGATAAAGTCTCTCTCACAGTTTCACAGAAACCAAACAAGTATGTGGTAAATGGTTTAAATTCCTCTGGGATAAATTACTCAAAGCTGCTATATTTAGAATTTGAAGAAGAACAAACCTGGCGCCCCCCACTGGTGGCATTGAAGAGGACACGATTGAATCTATTTCAAAGGAGAAACAACTCGTGCAATGACTACATATCCTCAACCAACTCACGCCGTCTCTTTTTCTATCTGAAGGTATGTGATCGCTCCAGATCACCTCAGTGGAATGAGTCATTCTACTATTTGGTTCGCGACCCCAGAGAGGAGATGCTCATAGTGAAGGTGGGTGTATGTATGTGTGTGTCTCACGCTGCTCAGAGGAAGCATTTAAAGGAACATCTCCACCTCTGACTGACATTATAAACGTGTCCTTATCTGCTGTAGTTGTCAAGTGCATGGGACCAGCCTATGGGATCTCTCGTAGTCCCTGTGAGAGAGCTGCTCTCTGAACCGGAGCTGGTCATGGACCAGTGGATGCCCCTGGATGGAGCCTTACCTGAAAGTCAGATCCTACTGAGGGCTGAACTCAAGGTAGGAGAACGCACGCACGTAGGTGAATATATCCATTGTCATTTATACTCATTTATAACAACCAGCTGCAAATGTATTATTGACAGATCCTGAGCTCGAGGATGACTGAAGCTCCACAGCCCTCTGTGACTGCTGCAACGAAGGAAGAGATTCCCTCTGAGCCCACGTTCAAAGCAGTCATGGAGGATGAAAAAAGCTCAGAGGAGCCCACGCATGAGTGAGTGTCGTGAGCCGGATTTTTGACATCAGAACTCTGCAGACCGTTGGTGTTATTCAAAGTGTAATTATGTATCTTCAGATTGGTGGCAGAATCCAGCCAGTTTGAAGCAGCAGAAGCAGACGCTCCAGCCTCCACAGAAGACGCTACACCCGCTGAACCAGCTGCCACTCACACCACACTTGATCCATTCCCTGCTGCTGCAGTGAGTCGTAGCACATTGTCAGTTTGTCGTTATGTTTAACCCCGTCTACTTGCACCCTTTAATAACCTTCATGCAATTTTGGTCAGCTGGTGGAGGAACCAACAGATCCAGAAGAGCATCCGTCACTGCCAGAGGCAGCAGTTAAAGGAAGCTTTGAACCTCAGCAGATACAGACAGAGGAGTGAGTTCCACCAGGCCATATTTCATCAAATATCCATACAATGGAAGAATGGAAATAAATTAAATTTGTGTGTGCTTGTGTGTAGTTCCGGTTTAGACAACCTTGCTCATGCCACAGTGACTGGTCTTCCTGTTGACACCGTGGGGCCGGCGGAGGTCACAGAAATCCCCAAAGCTGTTCTTCCACCACACACTGACCCCAGCCAGGACTTCGGTAAAGAGGTGGGTTTAGTAGGTTGCCTTGGTTAACATAGTGGAAGTTGAATAATAAGCGTCCACCTGCTGTACACTATTATTTGTTCTTCACTGTTCTTTTTTTTTGTGTATTTGCATTATTTGAAACGAGAAGGAAACACCGATGTTAGCAGTGTACAGTAAGGTGCAGGCTCTTCCACCTCTCTGTCAAAGTGAACACTTTATGGTGTTAGGGTGTATTGTTATAGTGGAGAGCATAAAAGATGTCAGGTCCAGTGTTCCATCAGCACTATGTTTCTGATAATTGATCACATTGACAATACATTGATGTCTTGCCAGTCATTCATTGTCCTCCATTTGCATGAGTTGATGCTGCTGGGTCTCGTCCTGTCACGTGGGTTTTTCTGAATAACTCCTCTGTGAATGTACCACTTCCTCTTGTCTTTAAATATCTTGTGTGTCATGCCAGCTAGAATAAAAAAAAAAAAAGGATTTCCAGTCTCAGAGGTTCGGAGTAAAACATACCAAAGTATGTTTTATATTTAATTTCTTCAAAGTAGTCTCCTTTTCACTTTGATGATAGCTTTGCACACTCTTGGTATCCTCTCATGTACGCAGGCTTCTTGTCTGTAGTATGTAACACTTGCGCTCTTCATCCTGCAGGGGCTGCTGAGGATTCACCTGCTGGAGGCTCAGAATCTGGTGGCCAAAGATAACCTGATGGGTGGCATGGTGAAAGGCAAGAGTGACCCCTATGTCAAGATCAACATAGGGCAAGTCGCATTTAAGAGCCATGTTATCAAGGAGAATCTCAACCCGACGTGGAATGAAATGTATGAGGTATGAAGCATCTTTCGGTTTAAGTATCACTGACTATCTGGATTTCACTACATGTGTAGTATTTTGTACAAATATGTGTTTTTGTTTGTTTTTAACAGGTGGTTTTGAGTGGACACGGCAACCAGGAGATCAAATTTGAAGCGTTTGATAAGGATTTAGACGCCGATGACTTCCTTGGCAGGTGTGTTTCATGTTTACTTGTCAGTATAGTTTAATAAGTAACTTATATTAGTGCTCCAGTTTGAAAGGTCACGTCCTGTGTACGCTGATCTGCTTGGTAAGAATTTTAACAGCATTACATCTGTGACTTTGACATAATTTTGCTCTGGAATGCAAGAATGCATAAAATAAATAAATCTTTCTGTTTTATTACAGATCAAGTAAAAAAGTAAAATAAAAAAAATAATAATTTTGTAATTTCGTTCAGGACCAGCATGCTAAAGAAAGAAATAGAAGCCATTCATAGTGTAAACTTTTAAACCTTTTTAAAATTGTGGGTGTATTTATGAAATATTTACACATACCTGAAGTGATCAGCATTAACTTTTCTGCTGCTTTTATTAGATTAAATGCAGGAAATCTTTGTTTCTGGTAGTAAGACTTTAAAATCTTGTCAAATTTGATGTTCACAGATTCAGTGTTCAGCTAAATGAGGTCATCAGATCCCAGTACACAGATCAGGTTTGTCAATAATTGTTTCTATGTGGTTTCTAATCTTCTTGCTGCCAAAAGGTGTTGCCCTGCTTCTTTCACTCTAACTTTGTCTCTTTTGCAGTGGTACACTCTAAAAGATGTGAAGTCCGGGCGGGTTCACTTGATACTGGAATGGGTTCCTACAGTGTCACATTCAGTCACACTTGACCAGGTCGGTCCTTACGAACGTTTAGCCTCACACAGCTGATTCAACAATTTTTTTTTAAACGTGGACTACTGAACTGTCTCCTCCTAGATAATGCTGTTAAGTCACATTCCAACACACACACACACTTTTATGGCAACATAATTATCAGGCTTGACTGGCTGTGCTTCATGTCGCAGGTACTGCAGCTTCAGACTCTGCAATCTTATCAGAACAAAGCTGTCCCCGCCGCTGCTCTGCTCTTTGTACATATCGAGAGAGCACATTCATTACCTGTAAGTCACCTGCAGTTTATTTACATACTGGCAGTAGACCATAAAAATGTTTCCTCATATAATCAAACTTGCTGCTCTGTCTTTCTCGATAGTTGAAGAAGAGTGGAAAGGAACCCAAAGCAGGAGCTGAGCTTGTTCTGGGTGAAACAACATACAAAACCAAAGTGAGATTCTTACAGCACGGTGCTCCATAATCAGTCTGATAGATGAATTATTAGTGCAATAACTCTACTATATTTTTTCATCATCTCCTTTAAGGTGTGTGACCGCAGTACCAACCCTCAGTGGAATGAATCTTTCTACTTTCCGGTCCAGGACCCTAAAAAACAGATGCTTATTTTAAAGGCAAGACAATTATTCACATTCTTTAGTTGGAAGGATTTCAATCTCACATCTAACAGCAGAGTGATTTTTTAAAATTCTCTCTCTCTTCTCTCTTGCATCACAGTTGTCCAGTGGTTGGGACCAGCCAATGGGATCTCTGGTGGTACTGGTCAAGGATCTGCTTGCAGAGCCAGAGCTGGTCCTGGATCAGTGGTTCCATCTGGATGGAGCCTTACCGGAGAGTCAGATCCTGCTGAGGGCTGAACTCAAGGTGAGAAAGTAAACTCATCTATCCACACACACATACATGATGTTTAGTATTAAAAAACTATTCAATTAAAAGAAAAACGATTTTTTCTGTTTTCGATAGATTCTAGAGTCCAAAATGGTGGATCTGATCAGTGCAGGGACTCTGCCCTGTGCTGCCCCTGGTCCTGGAAATGGACAGGTGAAGCTGTCTCTGTCATATGCTTCGCAGGAGAAACAGCTCAGCGTCGTCGTCCATGCCTGCAGGTCTGCTTCCTTACACCAAAACACGTCAGATTGTGTCCTCGTCAATTACGTACTGTTTGCAAAATCATACTTACTTGAAGTCTTCAGATATTCAGATATTATTTCAAGATTGTTTTCCATTAGATATTATAATGGCACAACTTCAACACCAGCTTTAGCTTTGAGCTCGCCATGCTGCAGCATCTAACTTAACACAGTCCACAGGGGGAATGATATGATGTCTCATATTCAGGAATGCTGACCGTTCATTTAGACACGTCTGTATACTGAAAGGTTGGATTTTATTGACTTTAGTTGCCACATCTTGACGAATCAGTGTAACTTGATAAAAATAGTTTTAATATGTTTAAAAAAAACATGTATGTGCCCCATAAGAAAGACCTGCAGTTTAACAAAATGAGGACATTGTTGATGACAGCTTAAATTAAAAAATAATATATGTACAAGGATTATACTGCTATAATAACTGTTTGATATGATTCTACTTTAAAGTGTAAAATTATGGAAGATATGCTTTCTTGTTCTGTGCACAGAGGTCTGTTGTCTCAAGGTAAGGATGGTGTGGACAGCTATGTTTCCCTCATGCTGCTGCCAGACAAAAGTAAGGCCACCAAGAGGAAGACGGCAGTGAAGAAACGAGACCTCAACCCAGAATACAATGAGAGGTAATGAACTAACTGTATCGCCTTTGTAATTCCTGTCCGGGTTCGTTAGTGTTCGCATCTGATCGTGTTTTTTTGTCAATTTCTTCAAGGTTCGAGTATGGTCTGCCTGTGGATGAGGCAAAATTCAGACGCCTCAGTGTATCAGTGAAGAATAACTCGGCCTCGTTCAGGAGCCGCGACGTCATTGGACAGGTCGGTCTGAGACCTGGCTGTATACTAGTGCTAGCCAACTTACATTCATTGCATGTTTAAAGTGTTCCCTTGGTCTCTGCTTATACACACGTTAATATGTCATTCCTGTTCTTTAGGTGCAGATCGAGTTGGCTCAGCTTGACCTGATTTCCGGTGTCACAGAATGGTGAGCGGAGCACATTGAACTTTCTCCAGACTGCATTTCAGTTCATGTGTTGAGTTTGCAGGCGGCTGCAAAACTTTCATAGTTTCCTCACTGACGAGGAGCAGAAGCTGCAGTCAGCTTGGGTTAATGATGTTTTAAACCATTAATTCAAACCAAGCCACTCCTAAAGCATAAACTCTATCCGCTGCTATCCATCTATAGTTCAAAGTGTTCAACGATTGAAGTCACAGCCGGTTTTTATTCCATTTTCATCCTTCTGTTTATTCCAGGTTCACTCTGAAAGACGAAGCCGACTAGTCGCTCTGCTTGCCGATGTCGTCGTAGTACAAAGATGATGATGTCGTCACTCAACTTGGTGTTATCCCACTGCTGCAAATCACACTGATGCCTTCACCTCCCACCTTTACAGTACCACTGTGGCAGCCTTACCTGCATCCACCCAGCTCTCTGTGTACTGACACATAATATAGAATTAGACTGCACTGTATATTTACGTAGGTCAATACTCTCACCGAGGATAAGTAGGTTGAAGTAGCTAAACGCAGAGTTTACAAAGATAAAAAGCAAGTTTGTACTGAAGGTCACTTTACTATATGAAGAATTTAAGTTTTTAAGATTGAGTGCAGCAAGTGAAAGCTAAACAGGCGCAGAAAGAATGAAGTCATATTTCTTTTTCTTCTTTTTTTGTTGTTGTTGCAAGAATGTTTTAAATCAGCTTGAAGTGCAGTAACGTTTTAAACTATAGTTTCAAGTATTGCTCATAAATGCCAATTCAGTATTTTGGATCCGTTTTATGACTTACATTGGCGTTATTATATATATCACAGCACTTGAAATTGCTTTTGAAAATATTTTTTTTTTAATATTTTTTTTTCTTTTCTACAAGACGTATTTGTTACACCCGTGTCACAATTAAATCATGATATGTTTGATTTTTCTTTTTTGTGTATATTTGCAAAGCTTATGCTTCAGATCTGATACCGTTTGTTGAAAGGTGGTAACAAAAATAAATGATTTTGCACATGTCACTTGCCATGAGTTATAATTTAAGAGTTTTATTTGTGATATACATTGTTTTATTACCAGGTCTACTGTATATGCTTTTTTATAACTTCCCTTCTTTAGTGATTTGATAGAGCCAGTTATTCTGCTGTGATATACAGTGGATAATTAAAAAATGTAAATATTAGATACTGAGGAGGGGTGGCTGTGGCTCGGGTCATCTAGTTCAGTCGAAGTGTTAATAGGCAAGATACAGAACAACAAATTGTTATTGTGTGTGTATGAAGATTAGCTTATTATTATTATTGAGAGTCACTGCTTTGACTTTAACATACACACAGTTGCAAAGCTGAAGTTTACTGGAGGATTTGTGTCATAGTAGACACAGAGGATAAAGCAAGAACACTGAAAACTTCCATTACAGTGGGAGGGAATCATCGACCTTCCCGTCACAAGCTCACTTCTCTAATCTTTAGGCTGCCACTCCCACAGTACCACAGTGTGGAAATATTCTGTTAAAACTAAAATGTGAAATAAGCAGACTTACAAGTAGCATCTAAATATATTACATAACAAAAAAAAGAAATTATTATGCAGAAGCACCCATTCTGTGATAAGTTATATATTATATTATTGGATTATAATACTGATGTAAGCATCACTACTTTATGTACTGCTAGATAGTGTCATCTATAATTCACACTTTCACACTAGCGGGGTAAACACAGGTGTTACCAGTGATACTGATTAAGGCTCCTTCCATTCAGGCCGGACAGAGTGATTTTAGATCTATTTTTTATACAGTTTTCTATTTGTATCAAACATTTTTTATTTCTACGGCCACTTTCTGTTTTTTATATAGTTTTGTATAGATTAGCACGGGTTAACTCTAACATATTTAAATCCTATGCAAATGTTTAAATTTCGCTACAAATGTTTAATCTCTCTGTACATATTTAAATTTATTTTAGATCTATCTCAGGTTAATTTCAATGTATGGTTACTGTGTTTGTTATGGGATTTTTTAAAGAAAAACCCTTAAATATGGAAGACTGGATTCAAAGTATCAAAGTTGAATTTATTGTTTTTGTACAAGAAGGAGCGTTTAACAGCGCAACACACAAAAAGGGGGTTACAGGTTCTTATACTTTTTTTTAATGGGCTGTCCCTGATACAGATAATATCATAACATCCTTTTTTGGTTTTCTGCTCAGTAATGAGCATTATGTTTCATATCCAAATGGTACTTCCCTAGCCTATCTCTCCTGTCTTGTACTATTGATTTATAATTATCTCTCCCTGCCAGCCTCAGTAAATCAGAGGCCAAATAAGGGAAGTGCACGAGATATGCAAAAGACAGGACACACACACACTATATGAATTAAAACACCTGAACCCCAGTATAATCCTAATATTTATGACATGTGTTATAGGTTAATTATAATGTATGTTCAATGTATGTTTGGATGCTGCTACTGGATGCTTGAATCTCCTATCTATCTATCTATCTATCTATCTATCTATCTATCTATCTATCTATCTATCTATCTATCTATCTATCTATCTATCTATACTAAATCTGCAGTAGTAGTAATTAGCTGTAGTGGAGTAAAAACTACACAATGTCACATTAAAGTAAAGTAATAGTAAAGTAATAGTAATAGTAAAGTAAAAGACCCATCTCGATCATGTTTTTCGTTCTATTTTACCATATTGCAGCCTACCTTCCTCTGCAGGAAACCCTTGTAACAGAACTAAATGGCGCAGACGTGACACTGTCCATCAAAGTCGGTATCTGCTATGGCCCTCTCATTATAGCCAACTTCCCACCCATGAAGGCATCAACCCTACCATGTCTTTACATCTGTCATCTCCACCACTACCTGGCCTGGAATGTTTAACCCATAACCAACTTTCTCACTCCCATCTTCATAATCACAACACCGGAACGCCTTTCACCCCCTTCATTCAGCAAACATGAGCTCCAGCTGTCATACAATGTGATAAAAACAAACATACCTGTTTAACATCTTACGGTATAAAGCCACAGATTACACTATACCGTAAAATATGAATTCTGTGCAAGGAGACAACACAACATTTCATGAACATGTTCTCTGAGAAAAAATTATGTGGAAATACTGTAGTTGCCATCTGGTATTGACATTTTACATGTGCTATACACAAACGGTGCTATCACAAATCTGTCTCACACAATCTCGCCGAGAAAAC
>NC_040016.1:17792003-17970912 GCF_000972845.2 Larimichthys crocea
TATAGGTAATCGTAATATTTAAGCAGTCATAGTAAAGTATCAGGATCATGTAATATTAAGTAATAGTTATATTAAAGTAATTAATAGTAAAGTAATATAATAAGTAAATTAATGTAATAGTAAAGTAATAGTAATATTAAAGTAATAGTAATAGTAATAGTAGTAATAGTATAGTAAGTGAATAGTAATTAATAGTAATGGTAATGGTAATATTAAGTAATAGTAATGTAATTTAATATATAAAGTACTCGAGTATTTTGCTGTCGGTCGTCTGCCAGCTGCTGCTTGAGCCTGCAGTGTGACGTCAGCGGACAGTCCTTTCACTTTCATTTCAGGGAAACAGCTTCACACCTTAAAGCAGGGACAGGTAATATGAATCTGTTTAAAATGTAAACTTCATGTTTGTGTCAAAAATGTAGCAAAGCGAACGTGACGTCAAGTCGTTTCCTTTAAAGTTCAAGTTTGAGTTTGTCGCAACCGAAAGCGAACTCGCTTTCTGTTTGAACTTCATGTCGCCAGTTTGGCGTCTCATTTTTATTTGATACATAAACTGTTTCCAGGCTGAGGACAACAAACACAGAAGACTGTCAACATGTCAGCAGACGCTGAGGAGAGCCGATGGAAACGGACGTGAGTGGCTGCCACGTTCACAAACTAAAGTTGAACATTGATCAGAGTTAAAACAACTTTTTTATCTTCATTAATAATAATACTACAATGTGTATATTACAGTTCATGCTTTAGTGGGATTGATGTTTTAAATAAGTTTGATGGATTCATTTCCTGCATGTTGTCTTTTATTGAATATCTGTCTTCTTCATAAGCCTCCTGCAACATCACATGGGAGTGCGAGGTAGTGTTAGTGTGTGTGTGTGTGTGTGTGTGTGTGTGTGTGGTGTGTGTGTGTGTGTGTGCTTACGTGTTACACGATATCTAGAATACACCTGTACTGTATAGTTAGCCCCCTTGTACAGTATTGTAATACATCTGATTTAGTTTAGTCACATCTGTGTCTTGCACTTTGTTATTTATTCATTGCACTACCTGTACCTTATGCTCCCATAACTTATTGTATATAATCTGCCCATACTATTGCCCACATTGTTTATCTGTACATACTCTGCACATAATTATAGTTATTACACACCTTACTTGCACTACTGTAAATACTGCATCATCTGTATCTTGATGCACTTTGCTATTTGCACTTCTGATTAGATGCTAAACTGCATTTCGTTGCCTTACATACTGTATTGTTAATGACATAAAGTTGAATCTAATCTTCAATCTACTATTATCACTTCAGCCCAGTCTGGTGCAAGTCCGTGATCAATTTTAAAAAAGTGGTGCAGAGTGTGGAAACAGTGGCAATGGTTTATTTTTATTTCTCATTCATTGGGGTTTTTTTAGAAACTGCAAAACATTGCATAGAAATCCGGGCCGCGTTCACACAGTGTGTTTGTTTGTCAAGTGGTGTGTGTGTCACTTTTTTTTGTTTTGACCTGCCTGCTTTCGTCCTTTTGTTTTTTTTTTTTTTTCTATGCTCTAGATAAAAAACGTATTTTCAAACCAGGTCTTTTAAGCTGAATGCCACAGACTTGGCTTGTTCTGTTTTGCTTAGTATTACACATTCATTTACTTTAACATGTTTTGTTTTGTTTTTCTCAGATGACTTTATCACAGAACAAAGACCGTGTTCAAGTTACGCTCTCGGTTCAGTGGCCAAAAGATGCTAAACCAGAGACATGTAAAAACAAACTAGAGAAAATCTTCAGAGTTGGGCCAACAAAAACGAACTGAGCTAAACTTAAGCGTTGTGACTGTCGCAGCGGATGGGAGAGCTGTGATAAGGATTAAACCTGCTCCAGGTACAGCATGTTTTTTTTTTTTGCAAACATTATATCACACGTCTATAACCAAGATTTATGTTGACTAATACATTTGAAGTATTTTACATTCTTTGGAGGCTTCAGTTTAATTTTGTGTTTGCGTCTTTAAAGCTGTGGCAGACCTTCAGCAACTGAGTGGAAAATTTAATATTGACATTTTACATGTGCTATACACAAACGGTGCTATCACAAATCTGTCTCACACAATCTCGCCGAGAAACCCAGCAAGACAACATATGTACCGATTTAGAAAACTTTGAGTTTTGCCTTTCCCGCTCAAAGTCAACACAAACAACAAACAGTTGGCACTGCAGTAGTAGTAATTAGCTGTAGTGGAGTAAAAACTACAAAATGTCACATCAAAGTAAAGTAATAGTAATAGTAAAGTAATAGTAAAGTAATAGAAATAGTAAAGTAATAGTAATGTAATAGTAAAGTAATAGTAATATTAAAGTAGTAATAGTACTCGAGTATTTTGCTGTCGGTCAGTCTGCGCAGCTGCTGCGTGAGCCTGCAGTGTGACGTCAGCAGACAGTCCTTTCACTTTCATTTCAGAGGAAACAGCGTTCACACCTTAAAGCAGGGACAGGTAAATATGAATCTGTGTTCAAAATGTAAACTTCATGTTTGTGTCAAAAATGTAGCAAAGAAGCGAAACGTGACGTCAAGTCGTTTCCTTTAAAAGTTCAAGTTTGAGTTTGTCGCAACCGAAAGCGAACTCGCTTTCTGTTTGAACTTCATGTCGCAGTTTGGCGTCTCATTTTTATTTCGATACATAAACTGTTTCCAGGCTGAGGACAACAAACACAGAAGACTGTCAACATGTCAGCAGACGCTGAGGAAGAGCCGATGGAAACGGACGTGAGTGGCTGCCACGTTCACAAACTAAAGTTGAACATTGAATCAGAGTTAAAAACAACTTTTTTATCTGTCATATAATAATAATATCACAATGTGAATATATACAGTTCATGTCTTTAGTGGGATTGATGTTTTAAATAAAGTTTGATGGATTCATTTCCTGCAGTTGTCTTTTTATTGAAATATCCTGTCTTCTCTCATAAAGCCTCCTGCAACATCACATGGGAGTGCAGAGGTAAGTGTTAGTGTGTGTGTGTGTGTGTGTGTGTGTGTGTGTGTGTGTGTGTGTGTGTGTGTGTGCTTACGTGTTACAGATATCTAGAAATACACCTGTACTGTATAGTTAGCCCCCTTGTACAGTATTGTAATACATCTGAATATTAGTTTAGTCACATCTGTGTCTTGCACTTTGTTCATTTATTCATTGCACTACCTGTACATTATGCTCCCATAACTTATTTGTATATAATCTGCCCATAACTATTGCCCACATTGTTTATCTGTACATACTCTGCACATAATTATAGTTATACACACCTTACTTGCACTACTGTAAATACTGCATTTATCTGTATCTGATGCACTTTGCTATTTGCACTTCTGATTAGATGCTAAACTGCATTTCGTTGCCTTACATACATGTATATGTGTAATGACAATAAAGTTGAATCTAATCTAATCTAATCTAATCTAATATCACTTCAGCCAGTCTGGTGCAAGTCCAGTGATCAATTTTTAAAAAGTGGTGCAGAGTGTGGAAACAGTGGCAATGAGATTTTATTTCTATTCATTCATGGGCAGTTTTTTTAGAAACTGCAAAACATTGCATAGAAAATCCGGGCCGCGTTCCAACAGTGTGTTTGTTTGTCAAAGTGAAAGTAAGTGTGTGTAACACATGACTTATTTTTGTTTTGAACCGTGCCAATGCTTATCGTCCATTTTGTATTTTTACATTTTTATAATTCTAAAATGCTCTAGAATAAAAAAAACGTATTTTCAAACCAGGTCTTTTAAGCTAAATGCCACAGACTTGGCTTGTTCTGTTTTGCTTAGTATTACACATTGACATTTACTGTAACATGTTTGTTTTGTTTTTCTCAGATGACTTTATCACAGAACAAAGACAGTGTTCAAGTTACGCTCTCGGTTCAGTGGCCAAAAGATGCTAAACCAGAGACATGTAAAAACAAACTAGAGAAAATTCTTCAGAGTTGGGCCAACAAAAACGAACTTGAGCTAAACTTAAGCGTTGTGACTGTCGCAGCGGATGGGAGAGCTGTGATAAGGATTAAACCTGCTCCAGGTACAGCATGTTTTTTTTTTTTGCAAACATTATATCACACGTCTATAACCAAGATTTAATGTTGACTAATACATTTGAAGTATTTTACATTCTTTGGAGGCAATTCAGTTTAATTTTGTGTTTGCTGTCTTTAAAGCTGTGGCAGACCTTCAGCAACTGAGTGGTAAAAAACTGACTGGGAAGGACGGTTACACAGTCATCATAACAAATGTTGATCTGTCAACACAAAAGCTGGAGAAAAAAATACAAGAAGATGTTTCAGTGACTCCTATTCCTCCAACTGTGTCAGAGCCACACAATGTATGTGCTGTGTAGTCAATTCGTAGGATTTAATTATATTTTTAATTAATGTTTATTTTTAATTATAAATTATTAATATATTGTATTTTATCTAGGAGAAAAAATCGGTGGATCAAAGTAGTTCCAGCAGTTCATCAGCAATTCCTACAGCAGGAGAAGCGAAGGGTACTGTTCCAGTTGGGCTTTTCTGGTATGTGAACCACATCTACAAGGAGGAGATAAAACGCATCGAGAAAGAGAACAAAGTGAAACTCAATGCAGAAGTGAATGTGACATTTGAAGCTGGAGATGGAGACAGCCAAAAAGCTTTATATGAGTTTACTAACCTTGTTCAGAAGTGCATAAATGAGTCAGCTGGCATAAATATTCCTTTCAAGTTTGTAACTCCAGAAGAGCTGAAAGACACACTGCATATCATCCAAAAGCCTGAGAACAAGCTTTTGTGTACTATATCCTCTGATGTAATGACCGTATGTGGGCCAAGACAAAGTCAAGATGCCGTCAAAAAGGCCTTAAATGCATCACAGAAAACCTTAAACGATAACTACACTTCAGCTAGAGAGTCTACACAGGCGTCTCAAGGAACATCACTGAACATTGACATGAGCAATGTCAAAGATCCTCTTGTGGATACTGGACTGGCCATGGATAAGAACCACTGGAAGATATTGACTACTGTCTACGATGAAAACATAGCAAAGATCAAAGCTAGGTTTGGTGTGGACTTCAAGGAATCAGCCATCAGTCAAGACAAAGTTGAAGTCAAAGTTCACTGTAACAGATCTGGAGGAAATGCATCAATGGAGAGCCATGCTGTCAGAGCTCTCCTTCAACTGTACCAGAAGGTGTTCACAAGACCCATAGGCATGATCCAACACCATGGTGCCACTGGGTTCAATGGATCACCGAACTTTCATCAATCAGAGGGCGCCTCCAGCGGACTGGTGTCGAATGGCCAATCAGAATACAGCGTGCGCAACACTGAAGCAACCACAGGAGAGGGAGCAACAGCTGGAGGCAACGAAGATGAAAAGTGTCCAATATGCATGGATGGATTTACCAATAAGAAGCGGCTCAAGTGTAAACATGAATTTTGTGAGGAATGCCTGACACAATCCAAACAAAGCATGGGACCTGTCTGTCCTGTATGCAGAGATGTCTTTGGTACGATTGAGGGAAACCAGCCAGATGGAAAGATGTCATGTGATTTTAATTCCTATTCCCTCCCTGGATTGTCAGGCTATGGCACGATAGTCATCAGATATGATATGCAAGGTGGAATGCAGACGGTAAATGTCTTAATTCAAATGTCTGGAGAAATGTTGTAATTTGTAAAGTAATTTCTAACATGGTTGTCAGTTACATCTACATTTCTGTGTCCTTTTGCAGGAAAAGCATCCAAATCCTGGAAATTACTATGGTCCTATCCACAGAACAGCATACCTGCCAGACAACAAAGAGGGCAGAGAAGTTCTGCATCTCTTAAAGAAAGCGTTTGACCGGAGGCTCATTTTCACTGTTGGGACATCCAGAACGACTGGACTGGAGAACCAGGTGACCTGGAATGACATTCACCACAAAACCTCAATGTCAGGAGGACCAGAGAGGTACAGTAGTCAAATCTCGTAATTCTTTTTAACATACATTCTTTATTGGTGCTAAGTCTACTTTAATATTATATATTAACCCTTATGCATACTCTGTCTCCACAGTTTTGGGTATCCTGACCCTGGTTACTTGAGCAGAGTCAGAGAGGAGCTGAAGGCCAAAGGCGTTGAGTGAAGACATTGGTGGGGAGAGTTGTGTCCACACATTAAAAAAAAATAAAAAATCAAGATGATCATTTAAAACACAATTACTGGAATGCACATACTACTCTTTTGTATGCTGTCTCTCTTCTCTTCCAATGTTTCATATAATTCGTATGGGTTGCTTTGAGGTGCACCAGACAGCATTTACAGCTTTTATGGTTTAGCAGCTTTTAGTATAACTTTTTTTGATGAAGGATTTGTTGATTGATGTTCCATTAATAGTAACAACAGAATAAGAATGACATTTGCATCCACATATTTACCTGTATGTCTACAGTACACATGATCTGATTTACTGTTAAATAAATAAATGATTAAACCAACCCACACTGACTCATCACAGTGTTCTTCATTTCTCAGCATATGTGGGGGGGGAGGGGGCAAAACACAAAACACATTAGCTTGTTTTCTGTACAATTTTTAAAATTTTATTTATAACAATATCTGTTATTTAGTTTGTAAAGTACTCCAGCAAAAATTAAACATTATTCTCTTTCCAGAAGAAAGTCTGAGCCTCCATGCATTGTGTACTATAAAAGCTATGTGTCATTTTTCATTAAAAAACAAACAAACAAACAAAAAAAAAAACGAAAACAAGGACTAATCAAAAAACAATTCTGAAAATGCATGTATGATTTTGCAAAAATGTTCTTTAGGTAAAATGATTGTACTTCTCTCTCAATTTAAGACAAAACATATACAACAGCATAAAATAACACTTGCTGACAGGTAAGCAAAAATTAAAAAAAACAAAAACAAAACCAACTTGTTATTGTAGTTACATTAAAGATTGGTGTTACTTTTCACATGCATTAAGATATGGCTGACACATTTCTGACAGAAGCAGCATTTTGGGACAGAGGCTGAGCGTAAGGACGTGTCAGAGCAACCAGAATGGTAGCATTAGCAGCAGCAGGGCACAGAGGAGAGTGAGAGATTAGAAAGAGCTCAAGAAGAGCAGAGAAACGCTAAGGACCAAATGAACATAATGCACTTAAGACTGAGTCATTACAAAAACTGTGAACGTTACAGACTTCGATCCTCTGAAGGTAGAAAGATAAATCTACTCACAAAGTCAGATGGGTATTATCTGGTCTTTACAAAAACAATGGACTGGAGAAGTAAAAGACAAGCAAAAGACCCATCTCGATCATGTTTTTCGTTCTATTTTACCATATTTGCAGCCTACCTTTCCTTCTGCAGGAAGACCCTTGTAACAGAACTAAATGGCGCAGACGTGACACTGTCCATCAAAGTCTTGTATCTGCTATGGCCCTCTCATTATTAGCCAACTTCCCACCCATGAAGGCATTCAACCCTTACCATGTCTTTACATCTGTCATCTCCACCCACTACTCTGCCTGGAATGTTTAACCCATAACCAACTTTCTCACTCTCCATCTTCATAATCACAACACCGGAACGCCTTTCACCCCCTTCATTTCAGCAACACATGAGCTCCAGCTGTCATACAATGTGATAAAAACAAACATACCTGTTTAACATCTTACGGTATAAAGCCTACAGTATACACTATACCGTAAAATATGAATTCTGTGCAAGGAAGACAACACAATCATTTCATGAACATTGTTCTCTGAGAAAAAATTATGTGGAAATACTGTAGTTGCCATCTGGTATTGACATTTTACATGTGCTATACACAAACGGTGCTATCACAAATCTGTCTCACACAATCTCGCCGAGAAAACTCAGCAAGACAACATATGTACCGATTTAGAAAACTTTGAGTTTTGCCTTTCCCGCTCAAAGTCAACACAAACAACAAACAGTTGGCACTGGTGAAATGGAACAATGTTTTTTTCTTTTCTATACAATTCATACAAAAATAAAAAATTAAAATTGCTCCAATGATAGCATCTTTTCTTCTGATTTTCTTGTTTCCATTTCATTTTGCACAGAGGTAGTGGCTATTTAGGTAAAGGGTAAGGGACAAAGTGTAAATTAAAAATCTCTCATAGAAAATGTTACTCATTTTTGACCAGAGGAATCTCAAAAGAACAAAATATAATACTGCAATCACATACAAAAGTAGTCCTTCATTTTTGTACATTTTATACAGTGTTCACACTTTTTATCAATTTTCTCTCATACTTTTTGTCGATTTTTTTTGTTTTTGTTTCGTTTTTCTTTTAAAAGGCAAGAAGAGGGGTGTGTTTGGAATAGCGTGATCCAAGCCAATGGACAGTCTATGCCAGCGGATCCACAAGGGGTTCCTCGTCTCCACGTGATAGCAGTTCCTTCTTCTCATCTGTGCTGGCCAGAGAGTTGCGACTGTTGTGAGCTCCCATGTACAGAGTGGCATATACTGGATTTGTGAAGTTGGTGGGCTGGGGTTAAAAAAGGGTTAAAAAAAGAATCAGCCATTAGATGTCATATAACGTATTTGTGCAGAGGCTAGGCTGCAACATTTGTGTTTGTATATGGTATGCCTGGTATTTTTCTCTACCTTATCTGGGTCCAGCGTAAAGTCTGCGTCCAGCAGCTCCCCAGCGTCATCATCAGGCTCGCCCTCGTAGATCTTGTAGGCAGGGTTTCCAATCTCGACATTCATGGCTCCATTAGTCATCCTTTGGTGCTGGAAGCCCTTGGCCCTACACAAAATCATAAAGGGCACAGTCATATCTTTTTGTGTCTTATTCAAAGTTAGATACAACCCAAACGATGCAAGCAAGGACACAGCCACATTATGAAGGGAGGGAAGAGGCATCGCATGACTCTCACCACCATCCAGGCTGAGGGAGCTAAGCCACAGCACAGGCACCAACACAAACCCAGCATTCATGTAGCTCATGACAGATTCAGACACAGTGGACCTGGATACTGGACTGTTAATGTACAGACTATCCTTTAAGACCCAGAATAGATTCTCTAAAATATGCTGCGAATGTCTGCATCGACTATGACATCTACCCCCGAGGAAATGCTGGATTTTTCCACATGCATTTTCCAGTTTGAGCTTGGAAGAATGCTGTCACACTATCCATCTCTCACCACGAGAGACACTATCACAATACAAACCACAGCACAGTACAGTAAGTACAATATGGCACAAAATGATGGACAACAGTATGACAGATCTATTCAATGCATCCTTTCAATAGATCTAGCCTTGGAGCCGCTCTGACGAGGGCCATTGAACGGGGAGGTACTGTAGGAGCAGGATGAGCTACAGCTCCCAACGAACATCTGAGAGAATGGCGCAACATTCATCACAGGACCAAACACTGCACAGCAACCATGAGTTATGGGTGGGAGAAAGACAGAAAGAGAGACAGAGAAGGAGAGAGCATCAGGATGCAGAATTAAATGAGGGGATGGAAAGGAAAGTGTAACCCTGGCAACCGTTACCGCAAGCGTCTGGAGCCGGTTTTGCCGGGCCGGCTAGACCTGAGGAGCAGAAGAAATGCCATTACAGGGAGGAGAGGAAAAGTGCAGACGGAAGGAAAGGGCAGAAGGAAGAGAAAGAGGGAGGGAAAGAGGGGATACAATGGCAAAAAGAGGTCTCGAATGTCTCTTGTTTTTTAAAAATCTGTTACTGTTAACTCACCCTCTCATCCTCCTTCTATACCAGAACAACGCTCCTGCAGCCAGGAGAACCAGCAGCAACAGTAGCAGCACAGGGATCACTATTGAGGCTGTGCCTAGACATAAAAACACACACACAATCATAAGAACAGTGTGTCGAGAATCAGAACTTCTGTGTCTGATGTCAATTTGGAAGTGTTGACTTACGTCCGCTTGAACCTGGGGATCCTTCAGTGTTGGCCACGGACTCACAGCGATGCCCTGCCCAGCCAGGTGAACATCTACAAACACACATGAAAAGAGGATGTATGCAGTGATACACCGGATCTATTCAGACTCCAATATTTGCAATTATGGATGAAAACACTGCTGCTCACCTGCACTCTGGAAGGCGGGAGGCGGGGTTTATAGAGCACTGGCCATTCGCGCAGTACTCATTTGTATCACATGTGTAGCAGCTGGGCTGGACTCTTCCATTTAAGCAGCTACAGACAAAAAAACAATTGACCATGAGGAAGACTAGCCACTCTGCATATGTATGTTAGTGGTATTTAAATTGCATGAGTCAGCGCTCTTACCGGCAGGTGAAGTCCCCTGTAGATGTAAAACTGTTGCTGGGGATACACTCGCCGTCACGACAATAGTGACACTTGTCAATCTCGCATGTGCTGCCGGTGTACTGAGGCAGACAGCGACACAGCTTGGAGCCGCTTTCACTCTGTAGACATGTACCTTTGTTCAGGCAGTGGCCCTCACAGCTTCCTGCTCACACACACACATAACATAAATGTAAGTGCACTACTTACCAACACATTTAAGCATTTTTTTAAACTCGTATGTGGGCTACATAGTGGAAACACTCACTGTACTGGCACTGGTCGCCAAGGAAGTCAGCGGGGCAGCGACAGGTCGGCTGGTTTCCGGCACTAACTGTGCAGTTGCCTCCGTTTTTGCAGTAATTCTTACAGGTGTGCAGGTTACAGTTTGGTCCTGTGAAGCCTGTCATGCATCGGCAGGTAGGAGAGCCTGTGGAAGAACAGACATATGTATGGATGAGTAAATGTGTCATGTTACGGGGCCAAAAGAAATGTGGCCTCGCAAAAAATAGTGCCATTTATTCTTTGTTCATCTATTACTGAAGTAGCAAGAGAAACATAATACATATTGCTGAAACCTACGGAAGCTCTAAAAGGTCATACATACATACATTTTATTCCACCCGTTTTCCCGTGATAACGAGATAAATAATTCGAGATCTCGAGAAAACAAAAACTGAAAATCGAAACTGACAATCTGTATTTCAAACTCAGTAATTGTTTGAAATGTTTTGAGTTTTGAGACAAAACAAGAACAAATACGAAATACACTAAAGGTGTCTCCTGCTCCTCTGACATTGCTACACTAGATGATGTTTCCTGCAATGATTTAATACACTAGACTATAGTTTTGTTTTCTCGAGATCTCAAATTAATTATCTCGTTATCACGGGAAAACGGGTGGAATAAAATGTATGTATGTTTAACCCTTTAGGGCTTCCATAGACACCAGCCTGCGATGTCCATATCTTACCTGTAGGGGAAGGTGTGCATGTGCCTCCATTCTTGCAATAGTCCCTGCACTGGTCGATCTCACATCGATCTCCTCCATAGTTAGGCTGGCAGCGACACTTGGGCTGCTTGTGGGCGTTCAGGAAACAGCTGCCACCGTTCATACACTGCACCAAGCAGGGACCACTGGGAGGAGCTGTAGATGATGACAGGGTTTGTTTTTTTTCAGTCATGAAGATATGGAGTTATTTTTGTCTCAAATATATCCGTAAACGCACAGAGAGTGATCTACAAATGTTCCTTGATTTGCACACGTGTTTTGCTATCCACAAATACAAATTTCTAATTTGTAACTTGTATTTTGGTTTTTACAAATACACGTGTATTTGTAAATATATTGGGTATTTGTAAATATATAATTTCCCATTTGTAAAAACAAAAAAAGCCATTTGTAAAACTGAAAATTCTGCTTGTGAAGCGTGACTCAGCATTTGTGGATCACCATTCACACACACACACACATCTCTTTCCTCGGTGACGTATTTCTGAGACGTTCTTGTCGAGATCCAACAGATCCACAAACAAATATTCGGGATCCACAAACGACCCGCCCTCCTCACCACTTCTATGTGTATACTGAACGTTATAATTATTCAGCTTTCTGGACGTAAAAAAACAACATTTCAAGATATATCTGGCATTGTTTGAGGACATTTCTAGTGAGAAATGTGCGTTTTACTTTCTCAATCTATGTCGAATGAAAGCAAATTGTGTTTTATTAGTCAGACTTTATTTATTTATCCGACTGCTTAGTCACTTTGCAGTGGGTGTCATGGTTACCATATAATATATTTACAAATACACGTGTATTTGTGGATAGCAAAACACGTGTGTAAATCAAGAAACATTTGTACATAACTCTGTGCGTTTACGGATATATTTGAGAAAAAGAAATAACTCCGTATGAAGAATGATGTGGGTGCCTGACGTGTGTGTTCTGTACGTGCGAGTGTGTGTTTACTCACAAATGGGAGAAAGTGTGGGAGTGGGCAGCTCCACACATGTGCCATTGTCCAGCGTGCGTCCATTGGGACATGTGCAGACTGGTCCACTGGGGCTCAGCAGACACAGCCATTCACATTTCTTCCTGTCGCAGGGATTAGTCACTAAAAAAAGGCGGAGTGAGAATTATGAACTATGAAAAATAATAGTCCTCTTTCTTGTTTTAGTAAGCAGTGAGAGGTTTGTCAGCTTTCTACTCACTCTCAGGCTGCTTGTAGCGGTGATACAAAACTATATCTGTGGCGTGGTTCATTCCAGTCGTCAGGTTCTCAATGGGGCCTTTGCCAAACTTGTTCACTCGGAAGACGTAGTTGTTGATGTAGGTGACGCCGTAGACGTAGTCCTCGAATACATCAATGCTGAAGGGTTGATGGAGTTCTGTTTTCGAAAGAGAGAGGACATAGTTTAGAGGCTTTACATGTGCTGAAATGACACATTAGAGCATCGTCCACCCATAGGGAGTTACAAACATGCTGTGCCACTCAACTGTTTTTAATGCTGTTTACAGCCACGACTGCATCGCTGCCGTTCAGCCGCACGCTGCAGATCAACGAGAGTTTAGCATCGGCCCAGTAAAGACGCTCGTTGAAGTAGTCCACCGCTAGACCTGTATGGAGAAAGAGAAAGACTTTAGACACTTTGTATTTAGTATAGAACGCATTTAGGAGAAGTATGCTGGAGTCTTACCAGTTGGCCACTGGATGTTTTCCTCCACCAGCGTCTCTCTCATGGTACCATCCATAGCGGCTGTTTCAATCTTGGGGTGGTTCCCCCAGTCTGCCCAGTACATTTTCCTAATGAAGGAAAAGTAAAAGATTCATTTATCACTGCTGTCACCATCATTAAACCTCCATTTGCGTTCTTGTGACTTTCTACAGGACCCACTCACCCTCTCTGGGGGTCCACTACAATGGCATAGGGCTCATCAATCATGCCGGAGATCAGAGTCTTGCGGTGGCGTCCTCCGCTTATCTGGGCCACTTCGATGACATCTCTACCGGAGTCAGTCCAGTACAAGTTCCCTGCCACCCAGTCTACAGCAATGCCACGGGGCATCTTCAGATCAGGGATCTAAAACACAGCCACAGAGGAAAAACAGCACTAAAACCTTCAGACTTTTTGCTTTACCTGTTCCGTTTATGTTTACATCGCACGCATTGCACTTACCTCCACGTTCGTGACCCTCGAGTCACTCTGCCGTCGGTTGCGGTTGCTATTGGGGGAAGAGGAGGAAGAGGGCAACTCATAGGAAGAAATGCGTCCCGTGTGCCAGTTTGTCCAGTAAATGCGGTTCGTCTTGACATGTAGGTCCATGGCATCGATGCGCACGTTGGCGTCGCCCTGGAAGATCTGCTCATAACGCCAGTTTGGCATAGAAGGGTCCAGGCTGCGGATCTCACTGTCATCGGCGATGTAGAGCACTTGTCTCTGAGCTGAGGAACATTGTAGAAGAGCAGAAAGAAATTAAAGCGGGTAAGCAAAATAAGCCGTGAAAGCCAACAAGTGTCACTTATGATAGAAGTGCTCACCATCGGCCTTGCAGGTCTCATTGATTCTGATGAAGTACTTGTGGCAGCTGCACTTGTGAGAACCTTTAGTGTTGTTGCAGATGTGGGAACACACTCCAAACTGCTTACACTCGTTTTTATCTGCAAAATACATTTAGTTTTAAGTCTTCAGGAGCACATTCTAGTCACAACATCAAACGTGCACAATGTAGCAAGGGCAAAAAAACACAACAATTGTACCTTCACATCTGTTGCGTCCATTCGACTGGAAGCCGGGTTTGCAGGAACAGAAAGAGTCCGTGCCGTTCACCACACAATGAGCTTCATCTCCGTCTCCGCACACTGTTCTGTTACTGCGACAGTCGTTCAGCACCGTGTCTGCAAGCAAGACAAAAAAAAAGAGATAGATTCACATTTACATTGATAACTCTGCACAGGGTCATTAGGACATCTACTCTACTGTGACTAGGGCTGCCACGATTAGTCGATTAGTCACGATTATGTCAACGAACAAAATTGTCAACAACTAATTTAGTAGTCAATTCAACTCGGCGGGTCAGGGATGGCTGCACGTTGCGGGAGGATCCCCTCGTGGGACCTCTCCCCGGCTCTGGCTGGCCTTCGCCAGGCCATTTCCTCCGCGGCGGCTCTGGGTTGGCATGGAAAGACTCGGGGGCAAAGGTGGGTTTTACAGCGCCTGCCCACCCTCCCGTTTCCGGGATAGTGAATTTACATATGATCCGATTAGTCGACTAATCGAAAAAATAATCAGTGATTAGTCGACTATCAAAATAATCGTTTGTGGCAGCCCTAACTGTGACACAACCCACCTTTCTTATTGCAGTGGATTTCATCAGAACCATAGTCCTCGCAGTCGTTGAAGTAGTTGCAGCGCAAGACAGAGCTGATGCAACGGCCATTGGAGCACTTGAATTCATCCTTCTGACATACTGGTGTGGGGGGAGGTATTTCTGTAGGAGTATAGGGGTCACAGAGAAGTCAATCCCCTGATTATCACATGCAGTCCATGACTTATACAAGATGCCTTCTTGAATTGTTAATATGACTTTACAGTAAGCTAGTAAAACTCACGGCAGTTCACTTCGTCGCTGTTGTCCCCACAGTTGTTGACGCCATCGCAGCGTTTTGATAGTGGCAGACACACGCGATCATTATGGCATCGGAACTGCCTTGTGGGCGGACACTGGAATTTAACTATGGGACAGAGGGAGAGAAACATTAAGGAACAATGGCGATTGTATTCAAGCAAAGTGGAATACTGCCCACATGTGAAACACAGAGATTCTCACCGCACTCTTCTGGATTTTCATCCGAGTTGTCCCCACAGTCATCCTCGCCGTCACACTTCCAGCCCAGGGGTTTACAAAGAGTGTTGTTGCACTGGAACTCATCCAGGGGGCAGTGTCTACCCACTAAAACAAGATAGTGAGAGTGGGAAAGAGGAATTAATTAGACATAACCTGCTAAATACATCCACATCTTCAAGCATTACATGTTTTGTGTTTCTTACTGCCGCTGTCACATTTCTCCTCATCGCTGCCATCCACGCAGTCAGCGTCAGCGTCACAGCGCCAGCGGATGGGGATGCAATGGCCATTTTTGCACTGGAACTGATCGCTGTCACACTTCACATCACAGCCATTCTGGACCAAGAGCAAAGAATTATTTTCATTAGTGCCCCCTGGTATGTCAGATTTCAAAGAGGAATGTTAATAAGGGAGGAAATAGGTTGAACCATACTTCGTCCGAACCATCAGCACAATCGTGGTCTCCGTCACACTTCCAGCGCCCGGCAATGCAACGGCCATTTGTGCAGGCAAACTCGCTCTCTGAACACTGACGAGGCACTGAGGGCAGAGAGAAGACAAGCTTAGGAGGATGACATGAGGATAATTGAGCATTGAGAAAAGAGAGCCGAGGCAAGGGGCAAGGAGCAAGGAGAGGTCGCGAGGGGAAAGAAGAGAAAGGTGGGAATAGAGCAGACTGCAAAAAAAGAACACGGGGTGCTCTGCTGAGAGCCAGACATACGGTACATGAATAAAAATAAGGTGGATAATTCATATGACAGGATCGACTCATGGGGCACAGAGGTGGGGATGGTGCAACATTCTGTACTGTAAACGGTAGAGGAGCTAGTGGGATTGAAAAGGGAGGAGAAAACCAAAGAAACAAGCTGGGGGACACACGGAAGACTGGGTAGCTGAGGTTTGCGGATGGTTGAGCTGAAACTGTGAAAACACCTACCTCTGGCTCACATCAACAGGCCAGTGTGAAATGCAAAATAGACATGAGATGATGTGAGATGATGTGCAAATGGCCACGAAACTAATTAACGCAAAAATGAAGAATCCAAAAGCTTTCAGTCATGCGTGTAGTTAAGTAAATATAACAGACAAACACGCAGTGAGAGGTGAGACATTGCTTACCACTATCTGAACAATCTGCTTACAGTAGAGCTCATATATTACGTTATGAATAATTGTTTCCGTGTAAGATAACGAGCTGCGGCCGTGGCTGTAGAATAAGCAGAGGGAACCTACCACACTTGTCTTCATCGGAGTTGTCCCCACAATCGTTGTCGTAGTCACATTGCCAGCGGCCAGGCACGCAGCGGTTGTTCTTACAGCGGAATTGGTACGGCTCACACGTCCGCTCATCTGAGCACCAAACAGACACAATAAGCACAAACATGGCACTATCACTGACACCCTATTCATTTTTTTTTCTCTTCATCTACCACCCTGTCCTTACCACACTCTTCCTTGGGTTCATCCGAAGCGTCTCCGCAGTCATCCTCTCCGTCACATTTCCAGCGCGCCGGGATGCATCGTCCCGAGTCCTTGCAGCGGAACTCATCCACGCCGCATGTCATTTGAGCTGTGCAATAGAGAGAGGATTTAATGGATGAGAGAGGTCATGTTATAGAACTGTATCCATGCTGTGGAGGACACTTATTTCTTAAGAAGAGGTGTTCTGCACGGTAATAATGAGCTGTGTCTTACTGCAGTTGGCAGGCTCATCAGATCCATCCACACAGTCATTGTCCTTGTCACAAACCCACACCCGTGGGATACAGCGCTTGGTGATGGCACACTGGAACTGGTTGGGGGCGCATGTCACTTCGGCTGTACAAGAGACACAACAGATACTCCACTAAATACAGAAGAACTGCAACCTAATCACAACTTTCACAAATGAAATAATTTAATGAATGCTGAAGTCCATAGAGACTGCAACACTCATTACATAACGTGGTGATTTTGCTATTCTTATAGCCTCGCAGTCAAAGGTGCCAAGGTTGACTTTGGGATGGCACGACAGAGCAGTCCATGTAATCCCTTCTCAGTGGAGGATGAATGTGCTCAGCAAATGTCATGCCAATTACATTATGCAACATCATTTGGCCTAAGGGTGTTGCCAGAGGAAAGGTCAAAATGGAAAGAGATCCCCTGGAGATTGTGAAAATGTTCAGCGATGTCCTATCTGCTCATTAGACTTTCAGATAAGAGTATATGAAAAATGGAAACTGTGGCTTCAGGGAGACTATAGAGGAAAGGTTGAGAGGTCACTAGAAACAGTAGGGTACATCCGGTGGGGATAGAATTTTGCCATGCTTCAAGTTGTAGAAATACTTTGTTCTGGACCAAAATGTTGTTAGGGTGAATGAACAGATGGACATACTGTTCTGCCACTGGCAGGACAAAAGCTGAAAACATCAGAGAGAACTAGAAGGGCAATTAGACTCACGACAGTCTTTCTCATCCTCTCCCTCTCCGCAGTTGTCCTGTCCATTGCAACGGAAGATGCCAGGGATGCAGCGACTTGGGTGGGTACATTTAAACTGACTCGGCAGGCAGACGTGGATGTCTGGAAAAACAAATGGCAGGTAACAAAGAATACGGGATGTTATAGCTACACCTAAGAAAACATTTTTGAATTGTAAGTATATGTAGGTGTGTGTGTGTGTGTGTGTGTACCGCAGTTGGCCTCATCAGAGTTGTCCTGGCAATCATTGTCTCCATCACAGATGTAGGCCGGGTTGGTGCAGATGCCTGTACCACACTGGAACTGGCCTGGCCTGCACTTAAACTCAGCTGCAGAGACAAAACACAGTATATTAATAACCAGAAAACAACAACAACAACACACAGCAACAATGATATGTTATTATGACTTAATGCAGTCAGGCTGCTGTCATCACTCACGGCAGTCTGCAGGCTCGTCCGAGCGGTCCCCACAGTCGTCTTCAGTGTCACACTTCCACCAAAATGGAATGCACTTGTCATTTTTGCAGACAAACTGAAGGAGCAGAAGAAATTCTTTTTTTTTAGATTTGTGTTAACACACACGAATGTTTAAAACAACAGCCTGAAGCTAGGTAGCTCACCTGACTTGCGGTGCAGTTGGACAAGCACTGTCTGCCATCAGCTGCCAGATAAAAGTTAGTGGGGCACGCACACTTGTAGCCCCCTCCAGGTGAGAGCAGACACAGGTTGCTGCAGCCTCCATTGTCGACCTGGCATGGGTGGTCAGCCACTGAAGAACAATGACGATATAAGTTGAATTAAGACCGGATAGATGAAGATTTATATGTGTGTGGTAGTGATATGCGACTTGGTTTTACCTTCAGGTTGGCGGTACGGGTGGTAAATGTGGACGTCCATTGGCCTGTGTAAGGTGCTGATCAGCACGGTCTTGTTGATTCCCAGTGTTTTATGAGCTCTGTTGATGGACTTTGTCTCCCAGTCTGTCCAGTAGATGTACTCCTCGAACAGAGTCATAGCAAAGATGTGGGGGATATCCTGCACCAGAACTACAGGGGCACGCACAAGACAAATAAATCAGCAACAACAACAGAAAAAGTAAAAAAAAAAAAAAGACTGTTCAGTTCATGTTCATGTGCTTGTTACTTGTGTGTCTGTTGGTTCCATCAAGGCTGGCAAATGCGATGTAGTCCTCTCGAGCATCGGCCCAGTAGATGCGGTCATTGACAAAGTCCAGCGTCAGGCCATTGGGCCAGGTGATCTTATCCTCCACAATGACACTCCTGTTGGTGCCATCCATCCCAATCCTCCCAATGTGGGGGCTGTCACCCCAGTCTGACCAGTATAAGTATCTGTCAGGGATGTGGGTTAGGGTTAGCAAACAAAATCAAATAAACCTTCCCTGCTCCAAAAACTTTTTGACCCAAATCTTTAAAGTTGTGCATTGTCACTCTTACCCATAGCGTACGTCCACAGCTACAGCACGTGGCTCCCTCAGGCCGCTGTTGACCAGAACCGTCCGGTACGCTCCATTCAGCTTTGACACCTCGATAGTGTCCCGTCCCTTATCGCACCAGTACAGGTTTCCTCCCACCCAGTCAACTGCCAGACCGTCTGGGTTGCTGAGTGATGTGCGATGAAGGACCTAACAAACGAGCAAGGCAAGAGTATACTTTCTGAAACTGTGCCTCGCAGTGAGGGAGATAATTATTTTCCCTGAGGTTTTCACTGCACATACAAATGAAGATTAATGAATCATTTTAAGTGCTGGCTTTATGTTCACATCGTGATGGTATTATCGGCACATTTCACAGCCCCGCGATCCTCCTTCGAGAAGATGCCGCTACACTGACCTGAACATCACTGCCGTTGATGTGCATGCGTCGGATCATGCTGCCCTGGGTGGTCACATCTGTCCAGTAAATCATCTGCTGGCGATAGTCAAAGTCCAGAGCCACAGCATTGTTCAAGCCCTGTCAAAAACACAAGAGAGCTGCATTAGTCTGGGCCAGCGATAAACCCCTGCAGAATAGTTTGAGTTCTAATCACTTCAAAAGGCAAGTCTTACCTGTTTGAGCAGTGTATAGTTGGATCCATCTAAATTGAGCTTCCTCAGATAGTAGCGGTTGGCAAAGATCAGGAAGGGCTCCTCATCTGCAGGGAGAGGGAGACGTCATGTGTGAGTGGATTTACAGTAAACACTCCCTGGGTGTCATTAATCTCGTCATGTTTCTTTACCTGAGGTGGATTTGCATATGGTGGGATTTTCAGGGCTTAGCTGGAAACCATCCACGCACAGACAGTGGAAGCTGCCGTGCGTGTTAAGGCAATGCTGCGTGCAGGGATAGGTCGTCGTGCACTCGTCTATGTCCACGCACGTCTTCCCATCATCTTTCAGATGGAAGCCAGGGTGGCACCGGCACTGCGAGGAGGCAAAAGCACCAGAGCAGGTAAAGCAACAGTACGCGTCGCTTAGTTTGCACATGTATGACTGGAGAACGCAATCAGAGTTCACTTACCTTGAAGCCTATTTTTAGGTCTTCGCAGAGCTGGGAGCAGCCGCTCAGTTTGCTCAGGCACTCGTTAATAAAGCAGTTCAGCTCATCGGAGCCGTCGCCACAGTCGTCCTTATGGTCACAGAGCAACGTCTCATTGACACAGTTCCCATTGTTGCAGGCATACGCGGTGTCATTGCATTTCTTCTCTGAAATGAGAGACAAATTAAAGAGAAAATGTCAACCGGTGCAGGTGATATTATTTCAGAGCCTCAGGAAATAATTTCAGTCCCAACTGAACAGGCGTGACGTGCATAAACATACGTTTGCTTTCTGTACTGTTCATATGCTGTAGTGCTATAATGGCTACAGATTAGACACATTTACGTCACACTAATGTCATTTAATGTATTTAGATAAATAAAACAAAAGAAAAACTAAGTAAAAAGTAAAGTGTGATCTGACCTGGGCCATTGCAGCGTGGGTTCTTTGGGGCTTCGTCTGACTGGTCATGGCAGTCAAAGTCTCCATCACACTCCCATGAACTTTGGATGAGGCAGCGTCCGTTGGCGCATTGGAACTCTTTGGGTCCACATGTCGGGTATTCTGCAGGGAGAGACAAGCACCACGGTGAAGGAAGAACTGAATTTGTTAAAAGCAAGAGCTTTTTTTTTTAAGGACTAAGAGGTCATGACTCCACTCACTGCACTCCTGGGATTCGTCTGAGCCATCGCCGCAGTCGTTGTCATGGTCACACACAAAGTGCTTGGGGATACACTGTCGGTTCTGGCACATGAACTCGTTGTTGCCGCACGTGTTGTTAAACACTGAGACACACAAAAAAATATTTTGGTGAGTGAACGCAGGTGCAGTATGGATTTATGTCTTTATCTGTCTCTGTGGGTCTGCACTCACTGCAGCCAGCTTTGACGCTCTCGTCGGCCCCATCGGGACAGTCTTTGTCTCCGTCACACTTCCAACGCTGGGGGATACACATATGTGATCCAGGACACTGGAACGCCTCCGGACTACAGGTTTTAGTCTCTGTGACGGAAAGAGGTTATTGAAGGTGTTTTTACAGGCCTTTTGTTGCCCTGAGTATTTGTGGATATGCTGTAGTCAAGTCAAGTCAATTTTATTTATATAGCACATTTAAAAACAACAGAAGTTGACCCGAAGTGCTTTACAGTCAGAACAGATCGCAAGAATAAAAATAAACATGTTACAAGAAACAACAACACAAGATAAATGAATAATAAAGTAGACAAAATCATTAATAGTTAATAGTGCAGCCTCAGACTGATTTTAAACTGGATTTGAAATTGTCAATAGTGGGGCAGGACTTTATGTGATGGGGCAGGCTATTCCAGAGCTTGGGGGCAGCAACAGAGAAGGCACGGTGGTCTTTTACTTTTTAGGTGCGAATGGGGGACTGAGAGGAGCCGATGTGATGATGACCTGAGAGATCTGGGGGCAGAGTATGGAACCAGGAGATCAGAAATATATTGGGGAGCTAAACCATTCAGGGCTTTGTACACAAATAATAAGATCTTAAAATTGATTTTAAATTTCACTGGCAACCAGTGCAAGTGTGCCAGGACTGGGGTGATGTGTTGTCTCTTTTTTGAACCTGTTAAAAGTCTTGCAGCTGCATTTTGCACCATTTGGAGTCTGGAAAGGGTGGAATCAGTTATCCCTATGTAGAGG
The DNA here is from genome assembly GCF_000972845.2 of Larimichthys crocea. Taxonomy (NCBI): domain Eukaryota; kingdom Metazoa; phylum Chordata; class Actinopteri; family Sciaenidae; genus Larimichthys; species Larimichthys crocea. The sequence goes on from NC_040016.1 coordinate 17,813,821, forward strand.
GAATTACAATAATCCATCCAAGAGGTAATAAAAGCATGGATGACTGTCTCCAGGTCCTTCTGGGATAAAAACGGCTTGAGTTTGGTGATGGTTCTGAGCTGATAAAAACTACCCCTAACAACATTACTGACCTGGCTGTTGAAACTTAGGGGACTGTCAAAGAGAACACCCAGATTCCTAATCACGTTGTGACAATTTGGAGTTAGGGGACCAAGTGCATTGCTGAGAGTGGTGACAGAATCAGGTGGACCAAAGATAATTACTTCTGTTTTATTTTCGTTGCATTGTAGAAAGTTCCTCGCCATCCAGCATTTGACGTCATTTAAACAGTTAAGCTCATATGGAGCAGGTGCTATTGGGTGTAACCGGTAGGTAGAGCTGTGTATCATCTGCATAACAATGGTAAGGAATATTATGTTTTTGAAAAACGGAGCCAAGTGGAAGCATGTACAGGGAAAATAGAAGAGGACCTAAAATTGAGCCTTGGGGAATGCCACATTTAATTAGTAAACTCATTTAAACTATTACAAAAACTTTGCATACAAGCCAGTGCAAAATAGATTGCATGTATACAGGGTATATAAAAAGAGTATCCCAACATCCACAAATGAGTCAGGCTTGTTTTGGTTTTTCAACAGAATCTACCGCTGTGAAAATATCTTTGGTGCTACATATGTTAACACCAGTGATTCTTGTATTTGTATTCTCTAAAGGTTCGTGCCCAATACTCACTGCACTTGCTGTCCTCATCACTGCTGTCACCGCAGTCGTCCGCTCCGTCACACACCCAGCGGTTGGGAATGCAGCGATGGTTCCCGCACTCAAACTGAGAGGCTGAGCAGAATTTATCTAGAGGTCCAGAAAGAATATATAAATATATATATAATGCAAAATACAAGTCACAAAACAAAGTAACAGTCTGCTGCACATGAGGAGATTCTAAAGTGAAAACTTACCACAGTGAGCCTCATCTGCACCGTTCTCACAGTCATTCTCCTTATCGCACGTCCAGCTCATGGGGATACAACGTCCACTCGGACAGGCAAAGAAGGGCGTAGGACACTTTGTTTTCCCGCTCCCTGGCAGAGTGACAGAAAAGTACCAATTTTAAAAAAAAAGGCAAATCTTAAAGAGCTAAGCCAGCATGGAGAGAGGAGGAGAATTTCCTCCCAACCACCTTTTAATAGATGAAAAACAATTTGGGTTTTTTGTTCCATTTGGAATAATCCAAATTGGACTCGTGGATCTGTGAGAAAAATAATTTCACCTTCTCCTTGAATACCGCGTGTGGATTAAATTGAGGGAAGAAGAAAATGTGTATTTCAGAGGGTGATAAAATACCTGGGCAATTTTTTTCATCTGAGAAGTCTCCACAGTCATTAGCTCCATCACAGTGCCACGAAGGGGCAAAGCAGAGTGTGGTGAACTCGCACTTCTGAAATGTCACTCCTTTCACTCCCAGATGGAAGTAGCTGGAACAGTCCGTGGCAGCTTCACAAAGAGAGCAGAATTACTTTATACCATAGCCTGGGAGAAGGTGTTTGCTTTTTCCATTTCTAGTCTGACTGAATCTGAACATTTTAACATACTGCAGTTCATCTCATCGCTGGCATCCTTGCAGTCCACTTTCTGGTTACACTTGCTCGAGTTGGAGATGCACCCTCCGTCTCTGCACTGGAACTGATCAGCCGAGCACAGCGTGGCTGTCGAACACAAAAACGAGACACGGTGTTTAAGTACTGAAAAAACGTCACATGAATCAATTGGGAGGAACGTGTTTAATCAGAAGACTCGACTCACTGTTACAAAAGACTTCATCGGAATTGTCTCCGCAGTCGTCCTGCCCATTGCACCAGGAGCTATGCCCCACGCAGCGACCATTCACACACCGCCTGTATCCCTTCTTGCATACACGGTTGGCTGAGAACCAGACAGGAAATGATGCAGACTCAGATTACAAATGGAAACATACAGAATGTTGCTGAAACTGTTCTGACAGAAAAGAGAAAAGCGTCCACTCACCACAGTACGACTGTTTCTCATCAGACTTGTCCTTGCAGTGGGCCATGCCATCACAAGTCAGGGTGTAGTTGACACAGTCTCCATTTCCACATTCAAACTCATCGATGTTGTTACACGTGGTGTTGAGGGCTGTGAGACAAAGACAGAAAAATGCACTTAAGAAGAGTCGCCTTCCCCCGAGGGGTGTGGCATGGAGAAATGTCAGTGTTTATTTATTTAAAGATATTTTTTTTGGCCTTTTAAGGTAGACAGGAAGCAGAGAGAGGGGGAGTGACACGCAGTAAATGGCCGTCTGATGCGGGATTCGAACCGTGGCCAGCTGCAGCGAGGACTATAGCCTCCACACACGGGGCGGCCGCTCAACCCACTACGCTACCCCCTCCCGAAATGTCAGTGTTTTATAACTGTGATCTCAGTCATTTCTCATTAACTTTATGGCATTATAGTCTGCATGCAAAAGAGGGTCTTCACAGAATCTGCAGACTATTTTATTACAACATATAAAAATAAAATCATTTACTTTATCTGGCACCTCAGTTGAGTTTTTTTTAAGCCAAACCTTTGTTTGTATTACCTATGCAGGTGTTGTCTTCTAAAAGCTTCCGGTCACCACGGCAACTGCAGTTGACCCTTCCCTCGGAGGTCAGCAAACACAGGTCCTGACATCCTCCGTTGTTAACGCGGCACAGGGAGAACTCACCTATGCAGAGACGAGGTAAGTTAGAGAAGGATAGCCACACAAAACAGCACATATGAAAACACACACACACAAAGAAGGGACCCACACACATCAGGAGGCAGACAGATGCGTGAATGTGGCAGTAGCTCTGCCTCCACTGAATGCATAATTCAATGTGACTCAATCTAAATGGGATTTGCAGCCTGTGTGGTCGCCGCGGGTACTGGAGCGCGAGAGAGTTTACCGAATGAGGCGACTTGAGGGAGAAGATGGCTGACGATATTGCAGAGAAATAAAAACACAGAGGCTGTGCCGATTTAAGAAGTTTACACACGATGGGATGTTGAACAAGATGTAGTTGGAGAAGTGTGGATAAAAGTGAAGAGCAGACACTCGTGTGGTGATATAGAGCTGATGATGGGGTTGTGAATGACAGCCCATTGTGATGTCTGTAACTGATGTGCTGAGGTGTCACACCTTGATTATTCCTGTCACCTCATTAGCTGCTCTGTTGGAGCAGAAAAACATCTTGACATAAACAGTTTTTGTTTGTTTTGTTATTGGTATTTTATATATCCTGTATCTAACAGTTCATCGAGTGATTTTTCCAGAAAATGATACAAAAAATATACATTCATACATGGTGATGAGGATGAAAGAACACTTTCTGTCATAGTGTCACTACAGAAATAACAATAACACACTCTCACTCACACAAACAGCTGGATCTCTCACTCTGTGTAAAAACTCACAGCTATTGGTGTCGTTGGCCACAGCGACGATCCCCATTGGCTGCTGAGGAATGTCAGCGCGCAGCACCTTCATGTCTCCTCCTGTGTATTTGTCAGCCCGGAGCACAGCCCTCCTCACCCAGTCTGTCCAGAAGATGTAGTCACCGTACACAGCCAGGCCAAACGGATGCACCGGCTCGTTCTTTAACACCACCTGCAGGGGGAAGCACAACCACAGTCACCGTCTCACACGAGTTCAGAAAATTCCAGTCTTGCAACACATTTGATAGGATGAACAAACTTACAGTTATTATTAGGCAACTCCAATAATGCAGTTCAATTATATTCTTTCATATTTTTCTTATTCACCACGGTGTCTGCGTGTCAGTGTGCACGTCACTCACGTGGCGCCGTGTGCCGTCGTACTCGCAGCGCTCTATCTTGTCTAGTGTGGCGTCGGAGAAATAAAGTTTTTCAGCGCGGTGGTCTATGGCGAGGCCGTTCGGGGTTCGGATGTCATTGCCAATAATTACAAGGACATTGGAACCAGTCAGCGTGGCACGCATGATACTGGGAGACTGCTCATTCCAGTTGGTCCAAAACATGAGGCTGAAAGGAGAGAGAGCACAAATCAGTGATGTGCACGTGCAGAGGTTGTATAATGTATATAATGAGTTTTGAATGTTTTAGTTCTAACCTCTGACACTCGTCAAGGACGAAGGCTCTGGGGTGGTCATCTCCCGACATGCTGACCACAGTGTGCCTGTCGACGGCGCCCCAGCGGCTCTGATCCACAGTGTGGCGGGTGATGGTTGAGGTAGTGTAGCTGGTCCAGTACAGCATATCCCAGCCCCTGTGGTACGCCAAGCCCTCCACCGAGCCGACGTCTGTAAAAGAATGAAAGGATAGGGAGAAGAAAGGGTAAAGAAAGATTAGAGATGAATACAGACAACGAGTGGGAAAAATGTGAAAGAAAAAGAACAAGGAGGCATTAAACCACAAACAGAGAGAAGACAGAGGAGAAAAGAGGGGAAGGAAAAGAAGCACGTCAATACCAGTGCTATGTTAAAAGGGCAAGTGTGGACTGTCTGGCACCAGTTCAGTGCTGGCAGACTGCTGTGTGGCAGTACAGAGTCAGGGCTAAGGACATGACAGCTTGGTATTAATGACCAAGAACACAGTGTGATTCAAGGCTTTTATCCAACAAATAGCTCACTAAAAAGGTCACAATAACAGTTGCCGGCTAGCATATTACTTTCCATCGCACTACCTCATCAACAGATGAGAAATAAAGTCATTTTTTCTGCCCCCGAAGCCTTGAAATGAGCAAGAGGTTGTAAGCTCCTCGCCTCCACAGAGGCCAGAGGACAGACGGGAGTCAGCCAAGATGGAGGAAAGAAAAAGTTCTGTTGCGGTAGATAGAGAACAGCTGCTGCACACACATACGCACACACACACACACATATATACGGTTTACTTCAGAAAGAGTCGATTCGAAAACAGCCGCATTGGATTCCTCCATTGCCAAATTATTGGTAATAGTTGCCTTGTTACTGTTGCTGCAATGGAACAGTCTGCTGATTACAGCGGCCTTTTCCAGCGCTGGATATGACCTCACTCGATCTATTAGCTCGAGCCAGAGGATCAGTGAGGTTCACCACCAGGTGGGACACTTAACACTACACCTCAACATCTCCAGTGCAACGGCGTGGACATGAATAAACATTTGTCTGGCTCATGCTAGGAGCCTGTGAATGAAGCAAAAAGCAAAAAAAGAAACAAACTCCCCTCTGCTTCTCATACTCGTAAATCAATGCCCTAAAAAAATAAAAAAATAAAAAAATCGATGAGGAGCTACATGAAATCTATTCACCCTTATTTCCTCTTTCCTTAGTGTTGTTAATGATCTGTAAATCTCCAGCCTGCAGCTCTCTCTACTCAGATCTTTGCTTTTTATCTTCACATGCCTATCCAGGGTCCTGTGCATTTTCACGTGTTGCTTGCAATATACAGATGAGCTAAATTTATAGCTCTTGAGATCAGATGCTTCTACTGGCACTGATAGGTTTTTTATTGCAGTTATCTGCAGTAGCTGTGATAGCAGTTGGGTGTTTGCTATCGGACCGGCAGTCAATAATTACCCTGATTTCTAAGGGCAAACACGATTTCACTCTGTCCCCTCTATGCTCTCTGTGTATATACCATATCTGTGTATGTTCTGTACATGCGTGTGAAAGGAAAACAATAGAAAATGTACAGATACTTTCAGAAAATGAAAAGATACAATCAACCCCCGTGAGAAACTACGTTTGGCATCGTTAGGTACCTCCCACACAGAGCGGGCCGTCCCAACTCTCGCCTGTGCTCTATGATAATCAGTCCAGAGTTCACCAGCCATTTACTCAATCTCATCCTCTCTTTTACTGTCGAGCTATTCGCCTCGCTTTCCCTCCCTCTGCCAACAACTGCATTTCTCTGGAGATCCGTTCCTTGGAGGCAGGAATACAAGCTGATTGTGGATTGCCCGGGTCTGATTGAGATGTCATGCGGAGTAGTCGCCCCGCTCCGAAGGTGACAGAAAAATCACACAATCTACGGCATTTAGCTCTCAACAGTCGGGTGCTCTTAACAAGAGTCCGGAGGGAGGGAGGATGAAAACCAGAGCAGCTAAGAAATCAGGAACGTCTTGACTTCAACGGAGGAGTCAGGTGTTATTTCACTCTCTCCACCCTCTCCCCCACTTCCACTGCCCGGCCAATCAGAGGTGGGTTGATTGCAAAGACGTGAACATACAGTGACACTGGAAGCAGTTTGGACTCTACTATAGAAACATGTCATCCAAACATGTCTGGATGTGTTTTAAAGGACAATAGGTACTGTTATTTTCACCATGTCAGATGGGATATGAATGTATGTAATGTGTATTTATGTATTTATTCCTGTATTTAACATACATCTTCAGTCTTTTTTTATCATTATGATTTACCGTCAGCCTTAGGAAAATGACTGGAATGTGATGTTATTTCTGAGTAAGCTGCTATTGACTCACGGTGTGAGTAATCGTTCCCACATGTATTATCAGTAGTTTTATGGCCGGCTTGAGCATATTTCACCCAACCTGTGTTTTAACAGTTGATAGTGGTCTCATAATCGTCGTATGACTGAAAACATCTCCATAACTGAAGACAGGATGGCGCAGTGGAATTCTACCGATTCAGAAGATCTGCGAGGGAACAACAGTGACTCTGGGCTGGAAAATGTGGAGCAGGTCCTCGTCCCTGTATTAGATGCACTGATTTTGGTGTTGGGGGTTAGCGGGCACGCCGTGGTGATGGTGATCCTGTGTGGCAGGCGGAGAAGGGGGATGGGACGGATCGGACAGTCTCCACAAAGTTCAATTACAGGCACGGGAACGGACGTCCTCCTGCTGGCTCTGAGCGCCGCAGACCTGCTTTTGCTCTCCATGCTTCCCTTCCACACAGTTGCCATCACCATGCAGCATTGGCCATTTGGGGACTTCATGTGTCGTCTGGTGGGCTTCTTGGGATCGGCCTGCTCCTCAGCCAGCGTCTTCACCCTGGCCACATTGGCTGTGTCTCGCTATCTGACTGTGGTGCAGCCTACCAGAGCCTACAGCCTCCTTTCCCCTCGCCGGGTGTCTATAGCTGCCGCACTTCTCTGGGTGCCGGCCTGTTGCCTGGCTGTACCCCAGCTAGTTTTTCGCTCTGTGGGAAACCCACACCGAGACCCTGATGGCCTTGCATGCTTTGCCTTTCTGCGCCAACGAGACCAGCTGATCTACGGGCTAATGTACTTCATCGTGGCCTTCTTGCTTCCACTGGTCACCATTGCAGTCGCATACGGCAGTATCTACTTGTTCCTGTGGAGGAGTCGGCGTGCTGGCACGGCCCCCCAAGTAGAACGCTACCAGAACCAAGTGACCAAGACATCAGCCATGCTTGTGCTGGCTTTTACCCTATGCTGGCTGCCATCCTACGGCCTGACGCTGGGCTTATTGGCAGATAGAAGTTCAGGGGCCACTGGCGCCTCACCACGTTACGGGCCCTTTTCTGTATTTGCACGTTTTATGGCAACCTCCTCTACCGTGGTGAACCCCATCCTCTATGTACTGATGTCCCAAAAGTTCAGACAAGACATACTGAGGATGTTCAAGAGGGGAGGTCAAGGAGCTACTGTGGCTGTGGCTATGACTGCTGCCTGACAGTATGAACAAGTACTTTGCTACCAATGAAAACCTGAAACACAAACACTGAGCAAAGGCTACTGGGAATCACAATAAAAGAATTACAAGCCGAGTCGCTTTGCTGACACTCGAAAAAAAATGGATACAACCATTACACTCATGGAAAGTCTACTTAACAAGGCAAAAACAACAGCACTCACAACGGCAGACAACATTGCCTCTAACAACGTTCACTAGCAGACTGAATATTGCAGAAGAAGATCAAACCACCCTGGGAGGTTCTGCTCCACAGGGACAGAAAATCCTGAATCATGCATTCCTTGTAAAACAGTTTAAAGTAAAAGGCTCTTTGGTAAAACATTAACGGTGCCCCAGTGTTTTGTTGTACTGAGATAAGGTGAATGAAAGTCTTTCTGAAGGCCTGTTTGTGTTCACTCTGTTCTCACGGCACAGATAAATCCTTTTGTTTCCTGTTTGGTTACACTTCAGAATAAAAGTTTCTAGGTCGTGTATAGATCTTTGTGCTTAGTGTTTTGGGGAAACTAGAGCTGTTTTATTCTGTAGGATGATATCTCACTGTGGGGGTTGATGTTTGCAACTAAAGGGTCTTAACTAGTAACTAGTGGGGTGATCTAAAATGACTAATGACAGGCCCAATCAACTATGGATGTTTAAAGAAAAAGGTTAAGATGTGGGAATACTCACTCTCTACCACAGTCCTGCGGTCCAAACCGTCATCACTGATCCGCTGGATGTTGCCAAAGTGGATATCGCTGAAGAAGATACGGTTGGCTCCCTTTCCTCCTCCTCCTCTATAGTCAAAAGTGAGCGCGATGACATTCTTCATGTGCTCGGGGTCCTCGAACGGTTTAATGGGCGCGTTCAAGTTGTTTTCGTCTGACAGGTGGACGCTCTTTAGTATAGTGCGCTCCGAATAGAGCAGGTAGCCGTCGTAGTCACGGCAGCTGCGTCCGTCTTCGGCCAGCATGCCGTGGGCACAGGCGCACGTGCGCTGTCCGTTGCCGCGGAAAAGACAAAGCTGCTGGCAGCCGCCGTTTTTGTCTTTGCACACGTTTGTTCCTGTACACAGACCAAATCCATTTAATCATCAACAACAATAAGCACGAGATAGATAGAGAGAGACAACACCCCACTACTTACCCTGCTGCCTCGCCCTGTTGAAAACCTTGATGTCTTTAAGCTGTACTCCGATGCCAGTTCTCAGAGACACAGAGTCTGTGGCGTTGTCCTTGCTGCCTCTCTTTATGGAGCCATTGGCGTGAGTCCTGGTTCAAAGCAGACAGACAAAAAGATATTAAAAAGCAGCCTGAGGCTTGCAGATTAGAAAAATATCAAGCCTGTAGGCAGATATCTTTCACAAATAAGGGGTTTTGGAGGAGGTTGAAGATATCTGACCTGTCACTCCAGTAGATGTAGCTCTCAAACACAGACACGGAGAACATGTCCATGTTGTTGTTAGCCAGCACCACTTCCCGGTTTTCTCCCGTCTCCAGGTTGATGCGCTCAATCTTATCCGTCCTGGCGTCGCACCAGTACAGCAGACTCTCCTACACGCACAAACGGACAGCAACGATTGAAATCATGTGATGCAACGTGCACTGTCTGCGCTGTAACATAGTGATATGAATGCACAAAAAAAAAAAAATGCTCTGTTTATTAAGACCGCACCTCGTAGTCAATGGAGATGCCGTTGGGCCAGCTGATACTGACATTGACCAGGACGGCCCTCTGGGAGCCATCCAGACGAGACCGTTCAATACGTGGGTACTGGCCCCACTCGGTCCAAAATAGGTAGCTACACACACACAGAAAAAAGCCCAAGAGATAACTTCCTCAGTAATCAATAATGTGAGAGATTACAGAAGCAGAAGAAGCTAAAGAGAGCAGTAAGTGGAGACAGAGTGTCCTCTCACCCTTTCTCAGGATGGACTGTGATGGCACGAGGCTTGTCCAGCCCTTGGGAGATCACCACATAGCGGAAGGAGCCATTGAGCCTGGCCACCTCGATCACATCGAAGCCTTGATCTGTCCAGTAGATGTTTCCTGTAGAGGAGAAAGGGGGAAAAAAATGATGCTCTAGCAGATGCAGGTATTTATCCTGTGTGACCTCCTTTTCCTTGAACTAAGTAATAAATTCTTTTCACAGTTCAGGTGTTTCGGTTTTGTTCCCTTCTGTGTCTGTATATGCTTTTTCTGTTTTCTCATTTAGTGTAATAGGTTCCTCTACTGTGGGGCTTTTTTTTTTCTTCCCTACTGCGTTGTAACAGACAGTGACGGCCTGTGCAAAGGATGATAAATTTACTGACAGCACGGCGTGTATGATTGATACTGTTTGAATTCCACAATTTTGTCACGCACACTATGTTTTTTACAGGTCTGAGTTGCCTCTCACCTGCTATCCAGTCCACAGCAATGCCCTCCACCCTGCCGATGCCATTAGTGACTACATCCTCTCTCCAGGTCTGGTCTCTCTTGGCCCTGCTAATGGTGCTCAGACCCATGTCCACCCAGTAGATAGTGTCATTATCTGTGAAAAACAAGAAAAGCACATTATATCCGATATGCCTTGGTTATTTCAGCGACATCAAAGAGATGTTTGGGGTCATTCTTCCAGATCTTGAATTAGAGAGATGTTGTAAAAAGACTTACCAGCATGGAAATCTATGCCTACAGCCAGGGATGTGCCTGACACCGGTACCAGGGCATCAGACTTGTCTGACGGGTCCAGAGGAATACCACGTATGCCTTCATGCACAGAGTACAGCAAGAAAGAGCCAACACCTACAACAAACACATAAGATTTTCTGTTTTTAGCCCAAAGTTCGTGTCGGATCACGTGTCTATTGTTTTGCACAAATTCTTACAAATCCAAATCTGGCTAAATCACGAGTAAATGACGTGTGTTAGTCTGTCGTACCCTCGCAGGACTGTTGCCCCGTGCGCAGGCTGTATCCTGCAGTGCACATGCAGGCTCTGGTGGTCGGGGAGGTGGGGAGACACAGCTGGGAACAGTCTCCATTGTTATTGCTGCAGAGATTGGTGCCTGGGAACAAAAAAGCACGAGAACAAACACACAAAACAAATCAGAGAGGGAGCTATGGAAACATAAACAGATGTGATTTGGCATAGATAAACACGCTACGAGCGAAACAGACCCTCGATGAGACGGGGACATATTTTCCTCCCTCTTCTTTTTGAATCTTTTGCAAAAGTAATTTCACCAAAACAAATGTTACATAGGCTCAGAACAAAAGTCTGCCCCGCACCTTTCTGCACAGTTTCATTGTAGATTTTCATGTGCATCATGGGAGATGTGCTGTTCCTCAGGACTTTCCAGTTGCCGCCGTCCTTCTTGTCACAGGTTCCTATCTGGTCAGTTCCTTGGTCCGCCCACCACAACTTCTCTCCTAAAAGGATACAACACACAACGTGGTTGCTCAACACTCTCCGCAAGAACCAGACCAGAACACCGGAAGAACCCTCGACCTCAAAATTTAAAAAAAGGCACACGCATATGTGGATGAAATCAACATTTTCTAGGGAGACCTACCCATGATTGCCAGAGCAGTAGCCTTGGTCAGCTTTCCCTTCACCCCCTCGAGCACTTCCAGCCCAGTGCCGTCCAGTTTACAGCGGTTGATGGTGCTGTTTCCTGAGCTGATCCAGTACAGCTGCTCGGTGTCAAAGTCGATCGAGAGACCTGGAAAAACACAGATTTTTGACGCCGACGTGTAATGACCTGCCCTATCACTAGGGTGCGCTGTCCCTCATGCAGTAACACACAAACAGTGTGCAGTACATCACTCACCGACGGGGCCTTTCTGGTTTATGAAAAGGACGCTGCTGTTGCTGCCATCCGTGTTGGCCATAATGATGTCGTCCCCAGCTAACCAGTAGAGTTTCCTGGAGGAGGACAGGCAGAAAGAATCAGCAAAGCCACAGCACGCCTCGACAGCAGGGTGGGGGGGATTTCGATTTACTTTCTGCGCGTCATTATTTGCTTTGTTGACCAATCTAATAACACTCACAAGCCTCACAACAGAAACCTCACTGCTCTGTGTATGGCGCAATTTGAGGCAATTTCTTATTGGCAAAAAAGGCATAATGCACTCCGTTTGAGGGAATCAATTTTGCAATCTTTCTGCTGTCCTGGAGCCAATCTACCTCACATTTTCTCTCATTTCAATCTCAAATAAATCAGCACACACTCCAATAATTTCTTAACCTTAGATATAATTTATACGCACACTACTATGGGCAGACTCGGATTCAGCTACTCTGCCCATTTTAAATGGAAGGAATTTCAAGCATGTCTCGAGCTGGAGTCTTTCATTCCCCCTTGGAGATTTTAAAAGCTTTATCGTGTGATGAACAATTGTTATGACTCCTGCAATAGTTTTTATAATTATTTTTATCCGTTTGTGGCCATGATTGGTATGCTGGTTTTGTGGTTGTATTGTAACAGTAACGAGAAAATAATGTTGAATGTGGAGCTGTAAATCATACCAAACTTTATGTGCCTTAAACAGCCTTTTAAAATATATATATATTATATAAATGATGTGTTCCATTTAATTACAATTAATTAAGATGTCCTCTGACTCTTCATCCCTACACTGACACCTCCACTCTCCCAGACCAAACATACATAAACTCCTTTTCTTTTTCCCCAAAGTTCGTCGCTCCTCAAACTCCTCCTCGCCGAACACCCGCAGAGTCGACAGGACAATGTGATTTTGTATCCCTCTGTTTAGACTGCCTGTAGTCTATGTTTAAAGGTTATCATCCACTACCCCCATCACCCACTTCCTGTTCAATCCTACCACATCCACCACGCCCTTCATTTGTTTGTTAACATGCCTTTAAATAAAGTTTCTGGTGCGTTTAAAACGCCCACATTCCCATGTTTTTTGCGCTCTCAAACACACACACACATACACTAGGTTTGAGTTTGTCCCTCCCCGGTCTCTCTTTTGCTCCCACCCACTCCTTGACGTATTCTGGGCAGTGTGTTTGTGTGCCAGAAAGAGGACACAGCCCCAGCATATGGATCCAGCATCTGCTTCTCATTTTCCCCCCTCATGCCAACAATGTTCAGATCGGAAACATTCTTCCACTTAAGTCTTTGAAAGGGGAGGAAGGAGTACACAAAAAAACAAAAGGAGGCAGAGACATTTCCTAAGAAAATATCCTTACTTCATCCACGTCAAATACTCCAAAGCACACATATTCCCTGCAGGACAAAACTAAATATATAAATACAGATGGCCTGCGTCTGCTCTGTTGGTATGAGGAGAGGCCAGGTTCTGTTTGGAGTAACAAAGGGGAGAGGAGGTTTCAAGAGGGAGGACAGGAGGGGGGACATTTGCTAAACAATGCAGGAATGGGACATAAGATAAAAACTGAAATAGAAATAGTGACAGAAAGCGACAGAAGCACTGGCTGTAAATAATTTATAGGTGGCGTATTTGAAGCTATCTTTCAAAATAGAAATGGAACAAGACGGAGAGAGAGAGCGAGAGAGCGACAGAGATGACACGAGAGCAGAAAAGAATTGGAACAACTTTGAAGAAAGAAAGAGTCAGAGGTCAGCGACCATCTATACCAAATTACTCTGCCTGTCATCGCTGACAGCAAACAGAGGGGAGCCTGACAGCCGCACATAGCTCGGGCGCGTATGACCGTGCGTGCGTGCGCGTACTCCTGTGTGTATGTATCGCAGGTTAAAGGTGAAATCAGGAGGGTGTCTGAGAGCAATTTCTCAAAGCTTTATCTTGACTAAGTGTGACAGCTTTTAGTGTGTGCGTGTGGACAACTAACCCAAGTATTGGATGCAGCACCAGACAGTGTGGTGGTTTTTCCAGGCCCTGGATGACAGCATTTTTGAAGGAGCCATCAAGTCTGGCAACATTAATCTGTTTCTTGTTTGTATCAAAACTGGTCCAGAACAGGTTTCTGGACACCCAGTCCACTGCCAGGCCGTGAGCGTTGGGCAGATCTGAAGAAAGATAAACACGCAGAGACGTTACGCAACATTGCCAAAAAGTCATTATACTTTTGCGTCATTGTCTAATTCAGAAATTAAAGAGAAAGGTGGAAGAACTGCAACAAAAGACATTACACTTGACCCATTGTTACGACCCTTCCCCGCCTGTTAAGCCTCCCATTGCACTTTTGCAACTGCATTTGCAGTTTACAGTGCTCACTGTGGTAGATGTAATACTTTTAATTTCATTTTTCAAACAATAGGTTGCTACCTGTAAGAAATGGTTAAAAATATAATCTTCTGCTGAGCATTTAATAGTTCCAGGAGACTTGTTTGAACCACGTCAACTTGTGATGCGACGGTTAAGACACCACCCTCCGAAATCTTTGGGTGCACAGGATCGTCTTGCTTGGGCTTCACGCACAGTTGCTAAGCTATGATTGGATAGTTAATGTCAGGAGGAGGAGTTTAGCAAACAGTCAATTACAATGTCTTTGCAAAATAAGAACACAAAAACAAATATACAAGAAAATAGGTATCTAGTATATCTAGTGATACTTTTTCAGTCTTTTTCCCAAGTAACTTTTGAAAAATATATTATGGATTCTTTTGAACTTTATAAAACTGAAAAATGGATTTAAAAAAATCAATGAAACGAGACACGGGTGAAAATCTGAAAATGGATAAAGTGAAAGTTATCCTTTCATTGTTTTATAGATAACTGTCAGGTTGAATTTCTTCTTGTTTTTTTTCCTCCACTTTCTTTTATCAGGAGCATATTACCTGTTCCTCTTTCCTTCTTCAGAAAAATCTGTACAAACTGAAAACTATTTGACATTTTGTGTGTTCTAGTGTGTCGCCTTCTCCGTACCAGCAGAAACCACAGTCTCAACTCCAGTGCCATTGATGAACGCTCTCTTGATGGTCTGGGTGCGGACATCCGACCAGTAAATACGGTGCTCCAGAGCGTCGTAGTCCACCACGGTCACATTGTCGATGTCAGGCACAGTGAAGGAGATGATGTAGTTGTAGTAGGGGTTGTCGATGTCCACCCCTCTGATCTCGATCTGCCGAGCGTACAGCAGGAACTGACGAGACTCTGCAAGGCAGGGAACATGTTGACGTGCATCCTTCAGGAATTCCTCAATGCTTCGGCATTCATTTGGGAGTAATCAGGAGTTAAATGCAGCTTCGAATCAAAAGGTGAAACGCACGAGTGCGCACTGTCACCAAGGGGGTTTGTGGGGAAAGGTGGGTGCAGCATGGATGGGTGCGTCTGCACATTATTCCTGCCACTGAACAAACAGTTAATCCAATTGCATCTTTGACTCTAATGATTGTGTCTGTCTGGCTAACTCAATCGCACAGCCGTGATGACCGAAGTGAATTCAATCAGTGCAGATGCGTTACAACCGCGCCGGTCTCAACAGTCCTATCATCATTTAACTGTGTGCAGCTTAAATGATAGACAGGAAGAGAGGAGAAAAAGAGAGAGAGAGAGGGGGAGAGTAATGACGGCCAGGATAGGTGGTGGATGCGGAGAGGCCTGTGGCTGATGCCTGCATCAGACAGAATGGAGCTCTCCATTCCATTACTCCCGAAGATAATAGAAAGTGCTGCCTCGAATACTAAAACTCACACACTGAACGAACAGGTGCGCTCTCGCTTTTCACAGGCAGACACTTCAAAATGTGCTCCGGAGCTGTCACACCAATGGCAACTCAAAATTTAAAAAAAGTCTAGATTGTTTAATCCCCTTTCTCTCTAACACACACATGAACACACACACACACACACACACACACACACACACACACACACACACACACACACACACACACACACACACACACACACACACACACGACAAGCAGAGAGGGAAATTGAGTGTGTGTTTTCAACAGTGGCTGCGTTTACACAGTTACACACAGTGTCCATGCTTACCGTAGCAGGTGCGTTTGTCGGGGCCCAGCTTCATGAGGTGAGGGCAGGCACACGAGAACGTCTGATTGTAGTTGATGAGACACAGATGAGAGCAGGGCTCCTTGCCGTCTTTAGCCGCGCATGGGTTAGGAGCTGGGCAAAATAATTCAGAATGTATACTTAAACATCTCATAAATCGGCGTGTATGATATTCTGTCTTATCCACGTTTTTTGCAAGGATTACAAAAGTTGTCACTCTCATAATGAAGCTGTCGAGCTGCTTATGTGGCTACATTGACAAGCTTCAACAGTGTGTGTGTGTGTGTTTCTCACCCTGCGGCTGTCTGGATGGATGGTAGACCTGAAGGTCGAAAGGCTGTGTGTTGGTTCTCTGAACCACAGTGACGTTGCTTCCTGTCCACTTGTTTGCCTTGGCCAGCGTGTTGGTCCTCCAGTCCGTCCAGTAAACCTCTCCACCGTACATAGTGACGGCGAAGGGATGCGACAGATACTCATGTCCCCTCAGAACCTCGATCAGCCCAGAACCATCATACTTTGCTGAATAAATGGCATCAGACCTGCGTATAGCACATTGTTTTTGTTTTTTTCAATGAATGTCTGCGTAGGACTGTGTGCATCAAATAATGTAAGACAGACACAAGGTGTTTTGCGTGAGTGTGTTGCATGTCTGTGCCCTTTCTTTTTAACCTGGCATCGATCCAGAGGATGCGGCGCTCTAGATAATCCACAGTGAGTCCGTTTGGCCAGCCTCCATTGCCGGTTTCCTTATGGATGGTCTTCCTGCCTTGTCCACTCATGGATGCAGCTTCAATTCTGGGCAAGCTGGCATCCCAGTCTGTCCAGAAGAGGATCCTACGAAGTCATGCCACAAAATCAACATGCAGTTATTAAAAAAAAAAAAAAAGGTACCAGGCAAACATTTACCCTTTAAATACTCCTGTAATTTATTGTAAATGTGTTTGGTTCGATACCAGCAGGAGGTGCAGTAAGCAGTGTGGAAATTACCCATCCCGAGGATCCAGAGCAATAGCTCGAGGGTGCTCCACCTCCCCAGCCAGCAGTGTTGTCCTCATGGTGCCGTCCAACTTGGCCACCTCTATCTGATCCAGGTTGCTTTCCACCCAGTAAATGTTTCCTGCTATCCAGTCTACTGCCAATCCCTCAGGGGTAGCCAGCCCATACTGGATCACCACATCGAAACTGGTTAAAGCTGCAAGGACAGATAAAAAAAAGGACAAAAAAGGAAAAATATTTATTTTGTGTTTTTTAAAACCGTCTTACCTGACAGGAAGATACATCATATTACCATTCAAGTTACTTGAAATTACAACAGAAATGACATTTGACATTCTTTGTTAAAAAACTGCTTGAAAAATCGGATCTAATCTTATTATGATAAATAAACATTCCTCCGGTGAGCTTACGTTTCTTAACGAATTCACTCTGCACTTCAGCAGTATGTATAAAGGCTTTGAAGGCCAGGATTTGCTGATGGCGAGATTTCTGACTACTACTGCAACCCGAAGCACTGATCCGCTTCACTTCAGCATTTATAAATTATGTAAATATGATCATGCTATTTGGATTCAAACTGTAATTCCTTTAATCAAACGGTTAGACCCTACGTTCGGGAGAGAACGGCACGATAAATGAAAACATAAATAAATACAGTTGTGCATCAGCAGGGGGTATGATATTACAATTACAGAGCGGGGCTTAAAAATAAATAAATATGTGAGTGCCTCGCAGGGCTGAAGAGTCACGTTTCCCAGCCTCTTTCTCTCCCCTTTCATTTTCCAGTGGGTCCCTAATCAGAGGGACATGTCTAATTGTTTGAGATGAGTCATTATCCTGTCTGCAGCAAAGAAAACACACACCCACGCAAACTGTGGACACAACAGCCACGTGCTCAGACTAAAGTATAAATGCGATCACAACTTTGCAGCGTTGATAGGACCACGTTTGTCCGACACAGTGAACCTGATGGTGTCAATGTGATGAAAATCCCCCTGAATTGTGCTGGTGAAGACCATGTGACGTAGCTGAAAGCTCTGGCGGAAATCAACTAAATGCAAACATTTAAGCTTAAATAAGAAATGCTCACCTCCATTCTCAGACAGCTTCCCACGGTAGATCTTGTCCTCCACCACATCGGTCCAATAGAGAGCGCTCTGGCTGAGATGGAAGTCCAGGGCGATGGTGTTCCTCAGGCCTGGCACCAACACACTGAACTCTCCTTTATTCAGATCGATGCGGCGGATCTCGTGGCGGTTTGAGAAAATGATAAAAGGTTTGAAAGGATCTGTGGAAATGAACGAGAGAAATCAGCGGGCCCACGTATAAAGAGAGCAAAGGGTTAAAACTCTTTGCTTGGGTCACTGTTAACTGTTACTCGAAATACTTCAGAGCAGCTCTCCGGCTGCGGAAAACACCGCAGCCATGTTCCACTGCAGTGTGTGACTTTGTCCAATGAAAGAGGGGCTGTGTCGGAAGTGGCTCTAATCCTGGGTAATTAAAATGCAGTGTAAATAAGACAGGAGTTATCTGTGCCTAACAGGCATCCAGACAGGCAGCAGGATAAATGACGGGGGTGCTGGTGGCTAGTCTCTAAGACCTGGCAGTGCAGGGCCGCGATCATAAATTCATGTTTCCTCACTGGCTAGTTGGCTGGATGGAGAGAGAACTAGATTCTTTATATGGAAAATAAAATTCAAAAGCTAATTTAATGTGACCGAGCAGTTTCCATTTTTTATTTTTTTTTTTTCACGCCTTGCCCTCTCCCTGACTTTAACAAGAAGCATATCTGCTCCTCACTTTATTATTTAATACTGCAGATTCTTTATTTATTTTTTTTAAATAATGAAATCTAGAGACCAATATTCAGGTCTTTTAATGTTTCTTCTTCTTCTTTTCCTACATATACTCGATCAGCATTTAAATGTCCACTGTGTAAGACAGACAGGCTGAATATGGCAGAAATGGAATATGATATTCATAACGTGAAAATAACATTACCTTAGAATGAATCTTTTATATCTACATGCACTGCAACTCCTCTTCCACACAGTCTGCCATGTTGAACCACCATGTTTCTACACTGACTCTAGATAAGATTTCTCCTTAACGCTAGGAAGTTGGAGCTCCTCCTCTTCTCTGTCTCTATTTTGACAGAGTCGGCTCCTCTAACCACGCAGTTTCTTGCTTGGGCAGCCTTTCCTTTGCCTGATCCCAAACCGACACCACACTTTTTGATTTTGTAGTTTTGAACCCCAACAATGGGTTTTTCACTTCTCTAGCTTCCTCTTTCGCCGTGCATCAATCAAACAATTCAATTTGCCGAATCGATCCCAGGCTGCCGTAAGTAAGGACATAACCCTAGGGGACGCACCATCGCTGATGTCTTTCGACTACCCCATTTCTCCCTCCACCACGCGCACCATCAGTCCCTTACCTGTGCTCTTGCAGTTCTCCATGTCAGGCTCCAGTTCCCAGCCCTCGTAACAAGAGCATTTCACACTGAACTTGTCCTGTTCACAGCGTTGACTGCACTTAAGGTGTTTGGCACAGAAGCTTTGGATCTGACAGGTCTTGTTGTCGGGCCCCAACTCCATGCCCAGTGGACAGGAACAGATCACCCCCTCACCGGGAGCCACCGTGCAGTTATGGCTGCAGTCGCCATTGTCCAGTGAACACAGGTCTGTTAGACAGAGAATATCAGAGGAGGACTGTCACGAGGAGTAGCTTGTGCACAGGACTGTTATTCAACCAGTGAAGCCTTGATTTTTGAGATGCAGAGCTTTGCTTGCTGTTATGGTGCTCCCTGTACTGAAAACACAGCCTGCTTGCTGTTGTCTCTTACCGCAGAGTTTTTCATCAGAGCCATCTGGGCAGTCATCAGTGCCATCGCAAAGTTTCTCCGCAGGCAGGCAGATGGTGGAATCATTGGCACACACATGGTGAGAGAGCTTACACACCAGGGCTTCACAGTTGTCCTCGTCTGAGTTGTCCTCACAGTCGCTGTCTCCGTCGCACACCCAGGCTTTGCTGATGCAGCGCGCTATGGACAGAAGGCACGGTAACTTTAAAAAGAATGACTTATAACTGACTCGCCGTACTTTAACGCTCGTCTTAATTTAGTCTCCTCTCCTCACCGGAGTCCCTGCAGCCAAACTTGACAGCTGGGTCGCACATGTGTGTGACACCCTCACAATTCTTCTCGTCGCTCAGGTCCATGCAGTCCGTGTCCCCGTCGCAGCGCCAACGCAACGGGATGCACAGGCCGTCCATTCGACACTGAAACTCATCTGTGTGACAACCTCCAGGGGGACGCGTGGCTGCAGACAGACAGAGAGAGAGAGAGACATCATGAAACTCTGAAACGACATCGACTTCAACTCTTGTCCGCGTTAATCATCAGGACACACAGCCTTGAGCAGAACATCCAGACTGTAAAAACAAAAAACTAACAAGCTGTCTATTAGAAATCTGGATGGCAACAAGTCCTAGCAACAGGAAAGACAGATTCAAGTATGCAGTCTTTGTTTGTAAAACACTGGCTGCCAATGAATCCTCTTATTCCTCCAAGGTTGCTCTTAGCAGAAGCATAAAACAAATAGATAATTATAATTAGGTACATCTACATCGTTGTTATTTAAAAGATAACAGTTATTATATCACTCACTAAACAGCTAGTTATAAAGGTGTCACTGGTGCCCATTAGACTGGTTTCAGTGTGACTAATACAGACCAGGGACCTATTACATCTTCTGTCTAAAATGTAAATACTAGCTCTGATTTTAGTGCGTAGTGTACTTGAGGAATAAATAAACAAAATAAGAGCAGAGATGGAGGCATCCACCTATGATAATAACAACCACCTGTCACAGCTGCGCTCCATAAATACTGCAGATATTTGTTTGAATAGAGGCTTTACCTTTTCATAAGGACTCCTTCTCCTTTTGCAAGTATGAGGTCATGTTTTCTAGAAACAAGATTCAGTACTCGGTGCATCGGGTTTGTGTGCAGAGGAAAAAACGCACTCGGAAACAGGTCGGACTCAGGAGGAATCCATTATCATGGATTTTTAGTGGGTGTGTTAGGAGCTGGTGCAGTATGATCTGCAGTCAGTCCCACCAACTGCAGCAATTTATTTATTCATTTTTAACATTTTCTTCTTGTTTTTTTTCTTTTATGATTTCTGACTGCAGCTGAGATTAGCCCCACCAGTTCGCATGTTTGCTTATTTCAGTTGTCTTAATTATAGGGTATAGCATCCTCCTGCAGGTGTGCTGAATAAACAATGACGGGAAGTCGACACCGAGGCGAAACCAGACTGTCCGGCACTTTTTTTTTGAAAACATGACTGCAGAAAGGCTCATGCAAAAAAAAATGTTTAGTTTTTATATGTGATGCACAGCAAATTATAAAGCGTGATGTTCATCATTTATAAGGATTTCTTAAAAAACAACCTGCAAAAACAACAATACACCACGGGGAGGAGTTTCCTAACCGGAGGCAGGTGTAGATTAACCCCACCTAATTGGCAGGTTAACACACTGACCCTGATTGGTGCAGTTTGCGTGGGTCTCGTCGCTGTAGTCCCCGCAGTCATTATCCCCGTCACAGGTCCAGTAATCTGGGATGCAGCGGCCGCTGTTACACTTGAACTGAGCGCTGGAGCAGGAGTGACTGCAGCCTGCCTCGTCGCTGTTATCCCCGCAGTCGTTATCTGAAAAACAAACACAGTCACACAACACCCACTCCTTCCATTATGAGACACCCGCTGCCTCAAAGGCAAGAACACACACACAAATACTCAGAAAACTATTTCTTTCTCTTTTTCTTTTTCTTTTTTCTCCTCCACAATTAAACACAGTGGCAGTTGAAACCATGGAATATAAATGAAACAGAAATATGAGAGAAGAGAGTAAATAATGGCAGAAACTGCATAGATCAGACCATGCACCATGAGGGAATGTACCGGGCGTTGATACATTGAGCTTGGCAGCAGAGCATCATAAGCACTTTAATATTTAATACCCATAATAATATAAAAGATCTACCTAATGTATAACCTTTAGCCCATAGAGCAGTTAATTTCATAGTTATCAGGGAGTGAAAAAAATCAATTTTGTGGCTAAACTACTTTTTATCATTCAACGTGGCACTCTCTTATTAAATCTATAGTGATTTAAATTGAGTTTCATTCATTTGTTTGCTGAGATAACAGCTTCACTTCGAGTTTTCCACGTATTTGACTGACATAATGATGAATTGACAATTTCTCAAATCTAATTTAGCTTCAAGCCTGTCTACGTGTAAATGAACGGCAGCAGTAACTGGCCTCAGCTCGTGGCCACGTTCATTTAGCAGAAAAAAGAAAGCAGCAGTTAACTGTTTCTGAGCCAGCTTGGTCAGTCCTTAAACTAAGCTATGCGTCATGGCTGTTGGTGGTGCATGTTGATCTATGCACTAACCGGTCAGGTTTGGACAATTCAACTCATCAGAGCCGTCCCCACAATCCTTTTCTGAAAGACAGAACCAATGGAAGACAGCAGAGTGGGCGAACGGCACAACACGGCACAACAACAACAAAAAAAACAACAACACAGAACAACAAAAGACAGGAGAGAAAAAAAAAACACACACAAACATACAAGGTGACAAAAAGAAGAGTGTATGCCAATAATGAGGAAAGCGGCAAAAAAACGTGCACAGCAAAATGTGACAAAGGGAAGAGAGGAGTCGCCACTGTAAACAGGCACACAGGAGGAAGAGAGGAGAGGATGAAGGACAGACACTAACCATTATCGCAGCGCCAGTTTATGTTGATACAGCGGCCGTTGTTGCAGGTGAACTGGGTGAGGGGGAAACATGTCGGGTAGGCTGTGGACAGAACTAGAGTGTGAACATGTTGCTCTTTTACTTCCGGAAAAAAAGGAAGATGTTTAAACGACCTGATATAAATCACAGCTATATTGTGAGAACGAGTTGACCAACCACAGGAAGCGGGTTCATCCGATCGATCGCCGCAGTCGTCGTCCAGGTCGCACGTCCAGGAAATAGGGATGCAGCGCCCGCTGGCACACGAATACTGATTGGGCGGGCAGGTACGAGCTGAAAGACGAAACAGAATGTCGCGTGTTTGTGTCACATGCAAATAGACACAGAATTTAAAATAATAATAATAATAATATAATAATAATAATAATAATAATAATAATAAAAAAAACACCTGCCAGATTTTAGGCATGTTTGTTCGTGTACCTGAGCAGGTGGTGTTGGATTCGTCCTCGTCGTTCCCGCAGTCGTTGTCCCCGTCACACAGCCAGCGCAGAGGGATGCAGCGGTTGTTCTTGCACTTAAATCTGTCTGTGGGGCAAGTGTGCTGGTCTGGAGAGGAGAAAGGACAAATCGAAAGGCATCCATGAAAACGCAGAAAAATGAGAAGCCGCATGGGGTAAAGGCGTACGGGGAAATGAAAGGGGGGAAAAAAAAGGTGTAAATGAATGAAAAAGAGAGAGCAAATATTTGAGCTTATTTTAGTATTTTCTTTTTGGACGGGCTTTTATTTTGTCTGGGACGGGAGCATGTCTGCACTGCAACCACAGACAGCCAGACAAGCAGACAGTGAGCTTTTCCAGATCTACAGACATTGCTACTTTTCTCCTTGCACAAACACACACACACACACACACACACACACACACACACACTGACATATCATGTACTCACATATACACAAAATTAGTACGTGTAAACACATCCTCACTACACTCAGACTCTGCTCTCTCATTTCATTCTGGCATTACCGGACTGTTAAACTCAGACTTCCAGAGGTCATCTGACTCAGTACCAGCAGGAGGGGGTAGGTGTTTTGAAACTGTGTCAAATCAAATGTGTGCGTGTGTGTGTGTGTGTGTGTGTGTGTGTGTGTGTGCGTGCGTGTGTGTGTGTGTGCAGTTACTCACGGCACAGCTCAGGAGCCTCGTCGCTGTTGTCCAGACAGTCGTTGTCTCCGTCACACTTCCAGCGCTCCTGGATGCAGCGGTTGTTCTTACAAGCAAACTCCCCGGACTGGCACTGAGGAGGGGGTACGTAAGACGGGTTGGCTGTGGAAGGAGAAGTACAGGAAAAGAGTGAATGTGAAAAAAAAAGAGGTCGTCGAGGACGTGAAGGAAGCAAAACACAGTTTTCATTTATTAAATTTTGCAACCGAAGTTAAAAAGGACTGGATTTATGGGAAACATCAGTTGTGTCAGTGATTTTTTTGGTGATGTTGTCGATTGTTATGTGTAATATTAATGCAGGTTAATAACCTTGAATATTCTAGGCTTCAAAGAGGTGGTATTTATTGTATCGGAGCAGCATTTCAAATATTTTTGCCAAACGGTTCTAGCAAAACACTGACTCACTTGACTGAAAATACAGGGGGAAAAAAAACCTTGTGTGGTTTGAGTGCTGTGAGAAATACCCTTCGGTCTCACACACTCGCATGTTTGAACTCACCTTTGCAGCTGGTGTTGTCAGCTGGGTCTAGTATTTGGTCTTCTGCGCAGGCACATTGCCTGCCTCCTGGTATGGCCAAACACAGACTGCTGCAGCCGCCGTTGTACACGCGGCATTTATTGGAGCCTGCGGTTGAACAAACGTGAATGTGAAGATGTATGAGGGTTAAACACAGGCCGATGAAGGGATGGGGTACAGGGAATAATCGTTTGTGATGTGTTTTCCGGGGAGCACCTTGTTGCTGCTGAGCGTCGTACATGCGGATTTCAAAAATGGGCGGCCTCTCGTTGCGCAGCAGAGTGGCAACGCCGGTGGTGGTGTCCAGCTTGTAAATGCTGCCACTGCGATACTCGTTCCAGAACAAGAAGTGTTTATAGTGGCACAGACCAAAGGCGTGGTTCAGTTCCTGACCTTCGTACACCGTCTGGTGATGTGAGAAAAGTATGTTTTCAAAAGTTGCCTTTAATAAACAAACCACAGAACTCTGTGTCCAGAATTTCTGCTCAAAACATGTTCATATTAATTCATGCTAAACATAAACATGTGACGTGATGAACCTTTCTTGTCTAGCATATACCAACGCTACACTAACGTCTCAGTCTTGGACAAAGAGGACTATTTTAAGACCGGTCAAGACCACAGCTGCGGAGATATCCCATTATATTCCCATTAATCACCTAATAATGTCTCATTTCTCCACCACGGTTTCATAATGAACTGAAAATATTTTTACGCTTCAAGCAGAGTAAAACAAATGATTGTGGAAGCTGAAACTGAGAGACAGTTCACACAAAGTTCACCTACGTTCTGTAGTTGAACTTTGTGAACTGTGAGCCAACACCTGCATGGCACAGAAAACTAAAGAGAGGACAGGAGGGTTCAGGTCGAGGTTTAACCACAAGACCACGAGCCAACAGCTGCAAAGTTCCTTCCAACCAATCAAACTCTGTATTTTATAAAGCATTGGTGTGAACTACAGTAGCTCAATTTGGGGACTTTTTTGATGATTATCATCGTCATTTGTGAGTTAACACTGCAACGATGTGAAGAATTAAGTCAAATCTAGTTACTCCAATTGTTTGGTCTCGACCCCTCAAAGTCTTGGTCTTGTCTCCGTCTCGATACGTTGGTCTTGGTCTTGGCTTGGCCTCGGTTTAGGTGGTCTTGACTCTAAACTTTTCAGTGGTATGTGAGTAAATATTTAAATCCCATGCATTTAATAACAACCAGAACATTCTTATTTCTGGATTATGAATTTGAAAGCAACACCATCAAATCAAAACATAACCAACACGCAAAACAAAAGTATTATTCATGTATCCATGAGGAGTGGAGCAGCATTAAAAAGGGGCCACAGATCATGGTCATGAAACCTGATGGACCACCCACAGTCTTCCGCCGCTTTAAATCTGACTCCTGATTAACTCACTCACAGCGAATAATCCCCTTCCCTCTATTCCCGGGAACCACTCTGTCTTTACACTGCAGCAAAGTAATCCTGACGATGGCGAGCGAGTGCTGACCTTGCGCTCGCTGCTGTTGACGTAGACCATCTCAATGCGGTCATAGTAGGCATCCACCCAGTAGAGGATTCCCTGTGGGATGTCCAGACTCAGACCGTTGGGCCACAGCACCGTTTTGCTGGTCAGTAACACGCTTCTATTGGAGCCGTCCATCCAAGCCCGCTCAATTTTGCCTCGCTTGCTCTCCTTAGGGTCCTCCTCCCAGTCTGTCCAGTACATCCAGCTGAGGAAGCAACAAGGAAACTGTCACGGGAACAAGTATTCCAAGAAATGTGAGCCAGACAGAAAAAGGGGAATATTTGTTGGGGGGCATCTTGAAAAATTTCTTGGCATTAACGGATGCGATGACTTTTTATCCGGCTGCCCTAAAGCGCACACTCATCAGAACATCCAGTGAGGCGGCTCCAATTTGTTTCTCTGTTGATCTGCCCTACAGGCAAACCAGGTTTCTTTAGGACCTGTCAATCTTCTCCGCTGATCTAGCCTCTAGCCTGTGAGCAGCTGGCCGTCTACAACACTGTGCAAAAACCCAGACGCAGTCCCTGTTGTTGTAATCTAACTTCCATTAGCATTAACATTTCATATTTCCTTCTCCTCTCCTGTCTGCAAATCTCTCCTCCTGCTCCCTTTCTCTGAGCCAGATTGATTACAGGCATTAGTGGAGGCGAGTGCCTTTCCCCCGGGAAGTGTGTGGACACACATCACCCCTGTCACTAGAAATCCAAAGAGTGTGAGCGGGTTTATGAGCGCGTGTTACTCAGGAGACAGCCTAGGAGGTCATATCAATAAGACAGTGCATGAGAAATATGCGTGTATGTTAACAGGCCTGTGGGAGAAGATCTATCGTATAATGTGCAAAAAATGCCCCATCGGTTTTAATAAATACTGTATGATAGGCATAATCACGATGGTAATGGCCGACAACACAGATAAAAAAATGATAAAAGACTCTCTGCAGGAAACTGTGAAGACGCACAGACAAAACACTCCTGACAAGCGGTGAGTAATAAAACAAATACACAGCTCAGACTCCAGGTAGAAGAAATTTTTGCTGAGAGGTGAGTGACAACAGCTGAGTCATCGGACAGCTGACCTGAAAAAATAACCACTCCATTACGCCTCACCATGACCGCAAATAAGCACATGCATGCACCCAAACAGCCACCTCTAGGTCGGCATAATGCTAACTCTGGCTGGGCAGTGCAACTTGTGACCTGGATCTCGTTCAGAGATCTTAATCCCTTTTTCTCTGGAACAATAAAACGTCACACCCCTCTATCTCATCACTGCCTCTATCTTGTCTGTCTCTCCTTACCCGTTTAGAGGATCAACTACAATGGCACGAGGGTGGGTCATCTTTCCCTCGATGAGGGTTTTTCGGGTCTGCGAAGCCTTTTCCAGCCGGGCCACGCTGATGGTTTTCTTGGGCCCGTCATCTGTCCAGTACAAGTTATCAGCCATCCAGTCCACAGCGATGCCCTCCACTGTGTGGATTCCTGAGACAGACACATAACGTTGGTGAGAAGCCAACGGTACAGTACTTCGGAAAAATGCGCGAACTCTATCAAAATTCTTGTTCTCGGTGGGATAACCTGGAAAAGTGCCAGTTAAACGTTTAGGTTTTTCAGTTTTGAGTTTACAAAATAGTTGCACAATCTTAAAATTATACTGTTATATTATTTATCTTTACACTAATATGCAAACCAGCGACCGTTAACCTACCTTCCTTCACAATGGTGTCCCTCTCTGTTCCATCAATCTTCTGTCGCCCAATGATGTAGCTGGTGGCGTCGGCAAAGTAAATGAACTCGCTCTCAGCGTGAAAGTCCAGAGCTCTGGGGTTCATCAGATTCTCTATGGGGATCATGTACTCATCTGGCACCTTTGCGTTCATGTCCATGCCCCTGATGACCCCCGGGCGACCTTTACCATAGACCAGGAAGAGCTCGTGCTCGGGTTCTGCAGCAAAACAAGAAAAACAAAAAGGCAACAGAAGCCGGGTTAACGCTGAACTTCTTCCATGCGTCTTTCGTTCTTTAACGATTTCTGTGGACGAAGAATCAAAAAAAAAAAAAAGAGGAAATGCTGACTCATGACTGCTTTTTTTCGGGGCCAAATAATGCGTATCGATCAAGTAAGCAAATAACAATGCGATATCAGCAAAAGCCCTAAATGAAAATTAAGTAGTCTCCAGTTGAGAGGCAGAGGGAGAGGAGGTGGGACCTGCCTTTAGGCAAATCAATTGTGTCGTTTTCAAGGACAGTTTATTCTCCGGAGGCGGATCAATATAATGCTATTATTGGTTGATTGAATATTAAAACGCTCCTCAAAATAAGCTGAATCAGCCTGGCAGCTTTAACAGGGGGGGGTCAGCAGAGAGCTGGCCAGTTAGAAGTTCATCATGTTGCTCAGCTACTTTGTTCAGAGCTCTTTCCCAGTCTACAGCCCAGGGGGAGAACTGCATCACTGATCCAACCTTGGCTGCCCTTGGCTTTAGGTTAAACGGAGCTGAATCACTGCAGCTCTGAGTTAATACTTACAGTTACGCTGGGAGCATGCAGCATCACACTGTGTTAAAGATGCTTCAGTGCAACGGTTTCCCAAACACCATACCCTTATTTATCAGATGATGATGAAGCATCATCACTATCGCATTAATAGACTAGTAGTCCTACTTACTTTTGCAGGACTTGCCATCGCTGCCCAGGCTGAATCCAGAGCGACAGCGACAGGTTCGGGTCTTGTGGCCGTTCCCCAGCAGACAGATGTCTGAGCAGCCTCCGGCCTTCCCGAATTGGTCCACCTCACACGCATGACTACGCACTGCACAACAAAAAGAAAGGAACGTCAAAAAACTAAATCTTCAACAGATATACATGAGATATATATATATGTGTGTGTGTGTGTAGTCTACCTGGAGGCTGGCGTCTCTGGTGGTAAACGTGCAGCGCTCCTCCCTTGTCCACCCTGGTCACCACTTGGTAGTCTGTGCTGTTGAAGCGGTTGACCCTGATCACACTGGTTTTAGGCTGCATGTTAGCGTTGTCCGAGTTGGTGGCATACAGGTAGTTTTCGAACACCGTCAGCCCGTACAGGTGTTCGATCTTAAAGAGAGAGATAATGGAAAGTGGGGGAGATGATGGAAGGGTGGAGAGAGTAAAAAAAAGTACTAAAAATCCCATTTCATGTTTTTTCTTCACCTCTATCTTCAGTAAGTGTAAAAGATCTGATGGATAGATGATAGTTCATGTAGTCTGACTAAGAACTGACTGTCACCAGTCACTGGTCAATTCCAGTCCATTATTTTCTATATTTGGAAACCTCAGAGTCTATTATTATACTCTGTTTGAATTATCCTCCACGTTTTAAAGTGGGTAATATAGCAATGAGGCAGATGTACTGTTTCCATGGTTACCTTCAATAAACCATGTACTATGTTGTAACACAGTGGTTAAACTTCTTTTTTTTTAGTCTCTGTGAAGTGTTTTTATACACTTTGGCTTAGAAAATAGTATTTTCTGTGGCCGTGGCATACAGTGGATTATAAAGTGATGTGAAGTGTCTAGCAGTAGAGGAACCAGGAAAACTTGCTTTCAGTAGACACAGACAAACTAGCGTCTATCTGACAAAATCCGCCAAAAAAAAAAAAGCAAGGCAAGAACTTTCACATCTGAGCAGACAAAAGCCAGTGACTCAGCGTCCCATGAGGCTGCGTCCGTCCGCAGCAGCATAAAACCTGACATGCCACTGAGGTCTATCACAGCAGGCTGTGTGGAGCCCACTGGTCCAAACAAAGACACGAATAAAAAAAGGGTTAGAAGGGAAATGGTCTGTCGGGGTGACACAGTGAATGGAAACCTATTAGTATCAGACCGTAATGAAACATGATTGTGCGTTATGTCACCTTTTCACACAGACAAACCAGCCCAAAATCAGCCCATAATTAAAAAAAATAAAGAAATATCCTTCACGACTTGATTTCACACACTTCAGGTTTCATGTGGGTGTGACCACCCACAGCCAACAGCAGAACTGAATTTGATGAATCTAAAGGGTCTCGTTTAGCAGGCAGGGGGACAGCTTTTCTCTAATCAAAATCCCATGCATCTGGATTTGAAAGAGAAAAAAAAACTACACTCTTAATAAAACTGTGCAATAACACACTTCATTGTAACCTTCACCTGAAGGATGTGCACGTACTAATACCCTACTTCAAGTGCGCACACACACACACAAAGGAAGAGATGGTGATTTGTGTGTGTGTGTGCCCTTAGGGTCAGTGAGTAAATGAAAGTCATTACTTCTCCACAGATCCCAGTAAAAAACCATGGTAACACATTTAAGAGCCACCGTGCTTCATCAACGCCGCAACATCAACAACCTCCATATTAGACACTATTAATCAGCCTCTTTAATGAAAAGGCAAATGTCTCCAATCTTAACTCCGCTCGTAATTCAGCGGGCAACAACACATTACAGGAGCACACAGGAGAAACATAAGGTGCGTTATAGATATAGAGGGAGTTTTAGAGCGTTATGAATAGCAAAAGGCAAAAACAGAAAATTTAAGAGAGGGTTATCGTCCTTCTGATGGAAGAGTGTGGTGCGTTCAGTGCAGCTGTTCTCACCAGCAGGCCTTGGATGATGGTGTGCCGATTTTTGCCCTCATAGTCCACCACCTCAATGTAGTCAAGGTAGGCGTCAGCCCAGTACACCAGCCTGCTGACGAGATCCAGCGTGATGCCGTGGGGGAACACGATCTTACTGTCCACGAGTTTGGTTCGGTTTTGGCCATCCATGTCACAGCGCTCCACCTTGGGGATCTGACCGTAGTCTGTGAAGAAAACCTTCCTGTGGAAACAAAAGAATCAGGCCTGATTGAGGATAAAAAAAGGAAGGAGGACAACTGATTTAATTTCATTTTCAGCCCATCTGGCTTTGTTATGATTGATTGATTGCCCTCATTTCCATCGTAGGGAGACAATAACAGTCGGCAAAAAGGAGAACGGTAGGAAACATTCCTGAGGGCAGACGGCAAGCAAGACTAATTATCGAAGTGGTTTAAGGAACAATGCTGAATATTTGCTGGATATCATTAGATTATTGGACAAAACAAGAAGTCTAAAGTCATCAGCTTGGATTCAGTAACTCCCCTATGGGGTTTAATTTCTGAATATTTGTAGTTTTACAAGCACATTTCCACTATAAACCTGACAAGCAGAGCATAATCATTATTTTCATATGGTTTTCACCACAGCCAAACAACAAAAATTGTTAAATAACAAATCATGCCCGCCCTGTGAATGGCGTTAGCGAGCAAAATCGTCTTTTTTTTGTGTGCGTTAAACAAGCTGGAAAACTCACCCCACACAATTTCATTCATCAATTATCTCGAGATTCGCTGTCTAAACTAAACCTCAACATCTTGTCATGGTGGAGTCATTCCACAACCAGTAACCAGTACATGAAGGGAAGTAGAAACATAACCATGTTGTTTTTTTAAATCAACTTTTTCTTTTTTTAGGGTGACTATAGCAGTAAATAGACAGTGTGGCATTTCTGGAAAGATTTGTGGTCACTAATTCAACAACAGAACAGATGACTTTTTTCTGTTATAATGTTGTTATTGTTGTTTTTCTCCCCCTCTAATGACACTGCAGACCACGGAAACCAAACTGAACAAAAAAAAAAGAAGAAAAAAATACATACAGTGAATCTACCTGACCTTATTACTGGAAGAACCAATTACGGCCGAGGATATTGCGTGGGATGAAAACGATGTGTGTCGCTACGAGCGAATGTGCGCACATGTACACACCCGTTCTCACGTTCATGCTGTTAATTTTTTCCAAACACAAGTTCTCTTTCTCTTTCCTTCTTTCTCTCCCTTTCTCTCTCACACACACACAAGCATGCACCACAGATATAGACACACTTTCAGGAATCCAGTTGGAAATTCTGGTCATAAACAAAAGAGCTGTAACAAAAAAAAAACATGCTTTTACACACTATACGGTCAGCATACCACAGTGCAAACAGAACATCTGTACTCAATTACTCCAGTGTCCAAACCTCACTTTAGCCTTTTACCCCATTTCAACTCGTACTTTTAAAGTTGGGTAACACTGACAGATGACAGAAGTCTGACTCCAGTTACTCTCATGGGACTAAGTGTTTCTCTGCAAGGCTGTATTTTGAGAAAATAGCACATATATGGTACCTGTCTTTGCGTTTATGTCTTTAAATATATATATAAATATATATATATATTATTATAGATATATATATATATATATGTGTGTGTGTGTGTGTGTGTGTGTTTATGCATGAGACAGAAAGTGATTCAAACTGACCCCATGGTGGGGTCAAGGGCGATGCCTTTAGGATTGTACAGCTCCAGGTCCAGGAGGGTGACACATAATTGCCCGTCCTTGTCACACACGAAGATCCTGTCATCCACGTCATCCACAAAGTAGAAGTTTCCGGTAAGCCAGTCGATGGCCATCTGTTCCACATCTGGATAGAGAGAGAGCAGCACGGTGAGGAGGGGATGAGATAGGACACAGGGAGGCAACACAACTTGTGTTCTCGGGAAACCTGAACTGATTCGTTTCGACTGGAGCGTGTGATGTTGTTGTACTTGTACTTTGCAGCAGATGGGTTTGGGGTTTGAGTCAGAGTCATGTGATGAAGTGAATTAGTCAGCAACAATTACAGACACGCGTTCACATGCACGTCCAGGTTTTTCAAGCCTGGCTTGGGGAAGTGTTCTTTATTGACAAATTAAATGACAGCCAACTCCAATTAGGGAGTGTCTAGTTAATGCGCCTGTCATTCAAAGTCACTCAGACGGACAGAATATGAGACTGAGTCTGAGTCTGATGTTGCCGTGGCTGTAACCAACCAGCTGCATTTATTTTCCTGAGGCTCAGCTCACGGGGAAGACCAGTGCCACCACCCGTCGACGAAAATCAAATACCTAAATAGCACCGCACACGTACTATATGGAATATTTACGGCGGGAAGAATTTCAACAGAAACTATGCTGGAAAAGAAAAAAAAAACTGGAATACCCCTGCTCTGTCCAAACTGCAGGACCACATAGGGAGGGGTCTGAGAGAGGAGAAAAATAGTGAAAAAGAATAACATGAGACATTAATATACCCCTCTCTCTCTCTCTGGTTCCCTCATTCCCTCCTCTTCCTTCCTTTCCTCAAACAGCAGCTCAGCCACACTGAATCTGAGCCAAGGATCAGAGACAGAAAGCTATTGTTAAAGCTGAAGAAGCTGTGAGAATCTTAAAGGGTCCAGAATGATCAATTTACTGTAGCATGTGGTGGTACTCGAATACTGTACTTAAGTATACATCTGATTTTTATGCAACTTTATCCTACTGCAGTTAGTAGCTATTTTGTAAACTTGGATAAAAAAAATCTATAATAAACATAAAAATGATCATGCATTGCTTTATAATAGCAAACTACCCAAAAATAATTCAAATGAGTTCCGAACAAGCTGAACACAACGCTGACATACATAGTTTTCGTTGATATATATATAGTTATAGCATTCATTTCTTGTGTTTCACTCCTTCCTGAATATAAATAAGTCCAACACTGTATCTCATTTTAGCTCCGTGTTTGCTTTTTTTTTTTTTTTTACAAACTTACGAAGGAAATATTTAGCTTCAGCTGCAAAAAAACGCTCCTTTACATTCA
Organism: Larimichthys crocea; assembly: GCF_000972845.2. NCBI lineage: Eukaryota > Metazoa > Chordata > Actinopteri > Sciaenidae > Larimichthys > Larimichthys crocea. Next base: position 17,847,157 of record NC_040016.1, read on the forward strand.
CTAGCTGGCAAGTTACTAACGTCGTCTGTCCGTCTGTCTTTTTGGTGCTGAGCAGGAAGAGTACAGCGCACCTTTCCTCCTAAAAATAGCCGGTCAGCTGAGTACTTAATACCATAACAACAACGTCCCAGGTGTGATTTTATCTGGGGACCTTTGTTGCATGTCTTTCTCAACTCTCTCTCTCTGTCTCCTTGCATTTCTTGTCAAAGGCCGTCTTTTTTTAAAAAGACAATGTGGCTGAACTAAAACAGTAAAGCAGCAGCAGAAAAACACTAAAAAAATAAGTTGGAAGGCACCATAACACTTTGTTAAGCTGTGTAGAACTACTACAAGTGACCCCCTTCTCACATAATAGTCACTGAAAACATAAAGATGTTGACATTTTGAATGTGAGACATTTTTTCTCCTGCATTGTGGTTTTGCTTTTACTTGAGCAAAGCGTCTGAACACTCCCTCCAGCACCAACGTCAAATATTAATCATAATATAAGGAATGAAAACTATACTTGATGTATATAAGCATACAGTATGAGTGAGCTCGAAGGACTGAGACTGGGAGAAAGTGTGGGGAGGAGGGCTTCACTAACCACAAGATTTGTATTTTCACAGCTGCCACAAGCTCTGCTCTGCACTGAACTATCCACACACACACACATGTATGTTCACACACACACACACACATCTAAAATCACAGCTAAAGTCATGCCGCAGGAGTCCCTAGCCTTGCAGTGCCCAGTGCAAAGGGCGGAGGTATAATATTGTGGTATGTTTACTAGGGCGATCGGGTCACTGTGGTGACCACGGGATCGATTTCTCTAACCAGGAAAGAAAAACCTGGGTGGGGGGAAATGACAAAGCGAATTCCTCTGCAAAGGCAATAAAATTAACTGTAATTCCAGAGGAGACCACTGTGTTTAGAAAAAAAAAAGTGACACATTCTGAAAAGTCTGACTAACTACGGGAAGGAAACACTTTCAAGTATTTTGGAGAAAAAGTGGAAAACAGATAAAAAGAAAAAATGCAGCTGGGCGGAGAGGAGAGGAAGAAAAAGTGAGGAGGAGGAGAAAAAAAAAGACAGACAAGAGAAGAAAGAGGGAAAGAGAGAGAGAGATCTGATTTCCACTAAGGAAACTTGGGCATTGTGCAGCAGCATTTCTGGGGTTTATGGGAATCAGGGGCCGTATTCCCAAAGGTGTTCTTAATTTTTAACACAGAGTTCTCTGTTTAAATGCTTCCAGCTGCCCCCACACAACACACTGACTTACTGATTAGGCAATGGGTAAACAAAGGAGGGGGTCGAAGAGAGGGGATTGTGCAATATTCAGAAAGTTTTACGGAGAGCCCTGAAAATGTCCTCCACCTCTGTTCAACAGAAACGGCTCCAGCAAAGCCAGAGACTGTTCCACCTCCTCCCATTCTCTCTCTCCTTCTCAATGCATCATCTCCCTATCCCTCCCCTTTGTCTGTTCCCCAGAGGTGGAAAAACAGTCTGGATTCATTAACTGCAGCTCTGTCTGAAACTATGCTATAAAAAACAACAGCATAATTGAAAAAACAGAACCGGCTGCCTCCTTCTTCTTCTTCTTCTTTTCTTTTCCCCCCCGATCCCTCTAAACAACTTGTTTTCTACGTGTTTTCTTGTCCGTTTCTTCGCTCCCCATTGGTCTAAGAAAAACAACAGCCAAGTGGATGTCTACACAACGTATTTATAATGCATCGCTACACGGAGAAATGTTCAGTTATTATATATAGCAGTACAATGAGGGGCTGACATCTTCGCAGGCGCCCACTGCTTGCACTGTGACGCTAACACAGGGGATCAATAGCGTAGTTATATCGGTGGCATTACTTTTAATGGAGCTCATATGGGTTCAATACCTCTGAACTGTCACTTTTAAACTGCGACTAAAGCTTTAACACCAACCCCCACTTCCCCCTCGCACTCCAAAAACACTCCCTCGAGCATCTGGCGAAGGCGTCACACCAGAAAACACAACAACAAGATAAAAAAATATATAAAAAACACATTTTCTTTCGAAAGTTCAGAGTTAGTTTAAAGCTTAATAAAGTGTTGAATGGAGAGAATATTTGAAAATGTGCTGACTGACTTGCCTTTTAACAGCACATGACCTCTTAAGGAGATTTCAGGCCAGTGTCTGTGCTAAGCAGCATGGTGCGGCTCACTGTGCAGGGGGGGGGAGCAGGTACTGTAGCTCTTACAGTTCAAGTAATGAAGAGAGGCTTAGTGATAGCTCCAGGATCAGTCCTCCTGTGCATAGTGTGGAGCATCAGCTTCAACTACTGAATCTATCTCATATAATATATATAAGATTTTTCATATAAATGTATTCACTGGCTGTTTCCTGCTGCGATAATGCATTCCTAACCATAACTTACAATAATAAACAAGGTCCAGGTCATTTATAATATGCTATATAAAATGCAAATTAGACGTGTTGCTCAAAAGTAATTTAAAAACAAAACATACATTGCATTTGCACTGCAGATTGTAGTCTTGTTCAAATTAATATTGCACAGACTGAAGTGTGCAGCAGCTCATATAAATGAAGTCTCCAGCTCCAGCACCTTCAGCGAGCCTTTATTTGGTGCACAGTGATCTTTATGTGTTATTTTTATATATATTAAATTGGATATGTTTTGTTTAGTAGGAGCTAAAAGTAGAAAAATAACCAGAAAAATATTTTTCTTTGTCACATGGAGCTTTACATCATCACTTTTGCGTGCGCGTGTGTACGATTAGTAACGGCGAGAAGCGACATATATAGGATGAGAGTAGGTGTACGTTGAAACGTTGGAAACAGAAAGTGGGACCGAGGGGAAAGAAGAAAAAAAGAGTCAAAGGGAATGTGATGAAAGTGAGAAAGTGAGAGAAAGAGAGTGAAAGAGTGCAAAGAGAGGGGGGCGGGGGGGTGGAGACACATCTGGACAACTCATCTGTGGCATACTGAGGTCATGAGTCACACAACCACACACGCATCATTTCCTGTATGTTCACCGCTGCCATTGGGTTTGCTGCTGCTGCTGCTGGCTCCTTCCATGTTGACTGTAAGCATAAACCTGCTCCTCCTATTCTGTCACACTCACACGCCAAGCAGCCAGTCCAAAAAAGACCAACCCTGCTGTCTAGGCAGAGTCGGGCCAGATTATAGGGCTGGAACAGATGAGAAAAATCTGCTCTTTTTGTATCGCACATTTTTTTGCACTAAAGCAATCTGTTTTTGGGGGTCTGCTGCTGGTCGGTCAAATGATGCAGCTCTTTAGATATTCCACACATCATATTGGTCTTAGTCATCATAGATGTAAAAGGTTTATACTTGAAGCATCTGTTTACACCTAAAATAGGGTTACTTTATTCTTTAAACTAGGACTTTCATTTCTCTGCCAGTTGGAATTTTACCTTCGCTGCATCTCTGAGCCTTTTTTCACATCCCACTCATGCACACATTGACATAAAAGTAGCAATATTGTCACTTGGTCACTTGAATTGCTTCCTTATTTCAGATATATACAGCTGTAATCTTTCACCATGCACATCCTGGCCACGGTCCCTCAATGCTTCCAGTTCACCATTTTGTTTGTGTGTGTGTGTGTGTGTGCAAGTCTATCAGGATGTGTCTGCACACCACGGGCGCTGCAGTGTGTGTGTGTGTGTGTGTGTGTGTGTGCGTGTGTGTGTGTGTGTGGGAGTGTGTATGTGTGTGTGTGGGGGGGACAGCCGTGGAGAACCCATCTGAAGCTGCTGGAATTTCCTGCGAATTCTTCTGGTCCTTAAATTGTCGAGTTCAGCGCGAGCAGAGATTCTGGTGAGCGCCGCACGACGGCATCCACTGTGATAATCCATGTTTGTTTAATTACCCCGATCGTAATTATTAAGCACACATAATGTTTTTCATAGCAGAAAATCTCACGATGAGCCTCAGTGATTTCAGGCTCGGATGTATTGTATAATGTGTTAATAACTGATGTGGTGCTGGCTGAGGCTCAAAAAAACAGAGCAAAAGGTGCATCGGGCCTTGATCTTTATCTTATCACACTAAAACGCCTCGTGCACAGTTTTCATTGCTCGGCGCTTGTCTCATGTCGTCTGGTTTTGAAATGAGCAGATTTCCAAAATGACAGCTACATCACATCGTGCGTGCGTGTGCGAGGACGGAGAAGCCAGACTGTCATCACTCTGTCTATTCATTTTGTCTGATGGTCCGCGATGAGAAAGTTATTTCTGTCATCTTAATGCATTCTCTAGTCACATGGAAAAAAAAAGGGGGACGTGAGCAGAGACCAGCACACTGCACACTGAGTGGATCTGATCGGTCACAATGCTCGTATGCAAGTGGAAAAAAACAAAAAAAAAAACAGAGAAAGAGGAATAAATCTGAGCTATATGATTCCGTACAATTACAGTATTTCAGTGAGTCTTGTCTACAGATCAGAGGGATTGTGGGGAGACCAGAGAAGAACAGGCTAGAATCATAGTGACTAAGCGAGAGAGAAATGCAGTGTTGTTTTCAAGGGAAAAAAAAAAGGGCTTTAATCAATGTTTGCAGAGAAGTATAACAATGAGGAGAGTTATAACTCATCTGTCGACCAGCTTCCTAAGAAATAGTACAACGACGCATTCCTGTTGGCTTTGGCTCGGATTCACTGTGAAGACAAGTTGCCCCGAAAGACGAAGCTGGAAGAAGCGATAAAAGGAAGGAGGGGCAACCGGATGAGGGCGTGGTTTTTTTCGACCCGCAGGTTGTCTCCGTGCACATGCATGCGCCTGCATTCAATCGCACTCTCCGTCTGTCTTTTGGTTTCATTTTTACGGGGGAAGAGACTCTCGCGTTTTCTGGAACACAAACTTAAGCCATGGAAAAATACAGCTGCTTTTAATGTGCTCTGATTCACAGACCAGCTAAGAAGGACTTGTCGTTTCAGGTACCGATGCCACCTGTTTACATGTGAAACATGTTTAAAACAACCCGCATGTGCAAATGATGATTTAGACCAACAAGCCCAGCCACATCACACCATCTGCAAAGAATGCAAACCAGACAAAAATAATAATTCAAGGTGAGGATCAGCCAAGGCCTGTAGCCTAAGGCTTTACTACAGCTATCTGATGGTGGGGGTGACCAAAACAACAGATGAACTGGAATGACTTGACTGGATGACTAAACTGCTAGATGAACATCTGAATTTGTTTCCAGCAACCAGACCAAAAACAGAGCCGATAACATCTGATTCGATGTTCTTTTGCTTTCAAGAATCCAATGTAAAAGGCCAAAAGTTTGGAGGTCCACCTACTGCAGGAGACTTTTTCTCCTGTATTTTCATCTTTCATCATTGCTCTGTGCTGTTCAGTATGCACCACGTCTAACGCTTCATTTTAGTCGGGCCTGCATGAATAATGGAAGCACGAAATGTACTTTTCTGAGTGAAATGCTGTACAAATACAGCTTTTCTTCCCTCCTTTGTACAAGAGAAAAAGGTGCAAGTGCTTCTCACGCGTTATCTAATCAGGCAAATACACATCGCATTAGGACAAGACGATGGGTGGTGTAAAAACCTTATTTCAAAACGCAGAGTGGAGCGGGACTGTTTTTAACTATGTGAAATGGGTACAATAGAGAACCCTGCAACACTTTCTTCCCGCCTTTGTGCCGTTACCACAGCTCTTGCCACATGAACTATTGAAATTTGCTGAGGAAATTCACTGTATATGTACTGTGCAGGAATAAAATATCCTAAAAACACGCCTTGTTGCAGAGTGAGGCAACTTTTCCTGCTGTTGTATAATGTATTATGTGTGGAGAACTGGGCTGTGACATTTTGTACTCGGGGCTGGTGCAGATCATATTGTTCACTCACTAAACCGGGGTGAAGCTGCATACTGCTGTGGTGTACTCACGGTGCAGGCTGAGGGAGATGTTGATGACTTTCTCCTCTGTGAAGCTCTTCAGATTGGGGATCTTGGCACATTTAAGGTGTGTGGATGAGGGGGAATCTCCCACGTGGATCCAGCAGACAGTTTCCTCGGCGTAGAGGAAGTCCATTGCTGTGGTCTGTTTGGTGCTGGTAGATAGCAGGCTGTGGACTGTGGTGCCACTCAGGGAGGTGGCTTGGATGTTCTGGGAGTTGGCGATCAACAGGACGGGCAGACGGTCTACTGGCACTGAAAGCAAAACACGGACATGATCAGCGGTCCGCAGGAGGAAGATGAACAGAACATCCCGACTGTGTCAGTCAAACTGGCGTACATTCAGTCCTGCTGCTGTCTGCTGGTACTTACCATTCTTGGCCTTGCACGAACGGTTGTCTGGCTGGGACAAGTAGCCCTCCACACAGGAGCAGGTGTAGGCGCCTTCAGTGTTGGTACAGGACTGGCTGCAGGTCCCATACACAGTGCATTCATCAAAGTCTGCACCACAGAAACAACAGATGGTCAGGTACAGCAAATAACAAACTCGAGTAAGAAATAAAACCCTAAAATTCAGATTTGTATTTTTGCCAGATTTAATTAGTGAGTCATTAAAGTTGGCTCATTGCACAAAATATTATAACATAATAAACAGTCATTTGGAGGAAATACTCCAAGGCTCCCCTTATTACCGACTGTGTGCTTTGCACTTGATTTCTCCAAAACCCGAGTAAATACTGGAAGCTGAAAGAATCAGCACTGATATGGAGTCTACCGGACAGGTAAGCACATAAGCTACGTAAGCTTCTGTTTGTTGTGGGTGCAACATATTACAGTTTTCCAGCAGCGCTCTCATCCTGTCATGCCGGTGGCCGTTTGCATTACAAAGATCGCCTGCCACGGCACATAATTAACCGTAGGTATCACGGAAAGCCATTGTTACGAGGTACTTACCTTTGCATGTCTTTCCATCTGGGCTGATCTCATAACCACTCTTACAGTAACAAGCCGTCCCCGTTGGAGTCACCGCACAGCTTTCCTGACATCCTGCGATCGAGCAGTTGGACACAAACTCTGCGGGGAGGGGGCAGAAGTCATGGCATCATTTGCATAGGAAGAGAACACGGCGACAACAGATGGCTTTTAAGGGGGTAAGGTGTTTACTTATGTTTCTTGCTGTTACCAATATTGTTTTTTGGCTGAAACACTGCGTGAGTGGTTCTAATAGGAGGCGGATTATATAATAATCCACTCATCAGACCACTATGAACCCACAGATTATGCTGTAATCACTCATTTCATTCATCCTGCTGGATAGTGTCTTGCATAAGACAAGGGAGAGAGGTGTGCCTGTAGGTAACAGGAGCAGGTGCTGCTGCTGAAGATGCCATCGAACGCTATCTGGAGAAAATTTACAGCTCAGCAGGGTGCTGAAGCGTAATAAATAAACTTGATGCGTGTTGCTAAATTAATGAACTCTATTCTCCGCAGCCTCCTCCTGACAATGAGGCACATTGAGGTCAGCTGAGTTAACCATCAGCTCAGCAGCGAGCTTTAGAAGTGACAAGTGACGCGATCTACAGTACGCGCTGTTAAATGCAGTGTGATCACACGTCAGCAGTTCAGAAGCAGACAGCCTCTAACAAACAGTGCCTAGAACCTGTCACTGAAGGGGAAAAAAACATCTATTCAACCGGAATGTGTCACCGATGAGAGTTCAGAACTGGAAAACTCATTCAAGTTAACAAGCTGCAGAGATACAGGATTAGAAAAACATTTTAGCCTGTAACATTGAACAATTTTATTGTTATTTTCCAAAGATGAATTGTGTTCCTCTGTTTAAATGCTTGTTTTGGTCACAAATGCACTCCAGAGCCTTAACCTTAGGTTCTTATATGACGCATAACTGACCGATCGAGCTGTTCCCACTTGTTCTCGATGTCTTTTCACTGTCAAGAGTTACGGACGTGCAGAAGTTCTCAGGACCAAAACTGCACCATGACACCCATTAATAAAGCTTTTCTTTGCAGGACACAGTGCTGCTACTGTACAAAGTGGAAAAAAAAGGTCTAAACTTTGAGCTTTGGAATTTTTTAAATTTGGAAAAAAAACAAATGAAATTCACAAATAAAATACTTCAACATCCCTATCTTGAAAAATGTATAATAACCTTTAAATATAGTAAATGAGGATGTTTATCTAACTAAAACCAGTTTGTTGTTCCAGATATTGTAGTTTAATAGTGAATAATAGTGAATGTAAATGTACAGTCAAGAGTAATTAGCAAAACTAGTGATTAGATTAAACTAATTCCAATAAAGAGATTTTGAGAATAAGACTTCCTAGAACAAGGAATGACAAATAACAAAATCAATATCTGTCACTAGTTACTGCTTATTATTAAAACTAATTTTACACATATGGTCTGTAAATTGAGAGACACCGTCAACAAATACTTCTGTCATGAACTCACAAACGATACCGCCCTGCCAACCTCGACCATTTCCGAGGCTACACACACACATCAAATAATAGAAGGGCACAAAGACAACGCGCTACAATCACATCTTCCACTCAACTGAGCGACCGACGATCAGCAGAGTTTCTAACAGTGCGCTGCGTATCCTGTGAGAAATAAACGAAGACACAGTGAGTCATGGCCAAACAGACACAGTCATGTCAAACCAGGCTGAGATCTATCAGTCTCAAGTGATTCACTTTGCCCAGAAACACTGGCGGACAGATCACATGAACATAACACCTCCGGGAGGAGAGAATCAAGAATCTTGACATATTTCTGAGATAAAAGAAACTAAAGCCCACAGATTTGCTGCTGTACTGTACACACTGTATTTCTGCACCACTGACCAAAAGAATTTCTATTATAAAGTTAAACTTTAACTTGAAGAAAAAAACTACTCCATGCAAATCAGCAGATTCCTTTTTAGTTTGTGCATTTTTTGGTTTTACACCAAGACGTTTCAGTGGTCTCTGCTCCATATTATCACTGCCTTGCTGCTGTCCCCATACACTGCATTGAATCTTACAGACAAGCCTTCCTGCTTGCACTCCAGACGCTTGCTGGGACAACCACAGTTCAAATTACATGACATGCCCAGGAATTTTCCAAAACAAGTCTGAGCACCGAACAACTGAGATGTGTTTAGAAAACCAACATGGGCAACAATGTCAACAACCGAACCGTGAAAAATATTTACTTTGCAGCAAATAAAAGTAGATCTGAGCAAACGTATCAAATCAGACGACCCCTGACTGAAGCACTTAGAGATATATGTGATTTGCATGATGCATACATATACTTACCCACACTAAAAAAAAAACCAAACCCTTTCACCTAATAAAACCCTGAAATGAACTGTCACAAAGCTCGACTCTCGCTTCAAAGTCCAGCGAGCCTGAAAGCACATGAAAATTTGATGGTCCTTTCCAAAGCCTCTTTCAAATGTTTCTTTAATAAATATTTCATCCTAACAAATTTTTTAACTGGAGGTGGAGGTGTAGTTGGGAGATTAATAAGAAGAAGAACAAAAAAGACAGGTGCACACATTGTGCCTAAATCTCAGAGCCTCTGGATAGAATATTAATTCAGGATTTTGTTTTGCTTCCCTAAGGTTCTAGTTTGTGGATTTTCTACAGGTTGAAGGGTGGAAAAGAAAGTTTGGACGTTTTATCAAGCAAAATGGAAAAAATATATATATATTTAATAGCAATCCAAAAGTTCTCCAAGAGTAATGCAGCGGTAATGATGCATGCTGGGTAGTTTTACATTTATTTGACCTGTGTTTGGACACAAAACAGCTTGATGGACAGTCTTACTGATTCATCATCAGTCACGTTCTTCTGCTAACCTTTTGACAGACTTCCAAAAAAAAGGAAGTCTTCAGGCCTGGTTAAGTTTCCGGTACAGTCACCCATCCTTGTAATAATTTATCCTTAAGTACGTCGAGTTCTTTTTTCTCTCACAGTGTTCAACTTGATCAGCACTTTTTTTCTTTTTTATCCCTTCTTTAGAGAACATTAATACATTCTTTAGCCTCATCATAAATTGCTTCCCAGTTTCTGGTTTCACAATGATAACTTCCCTAATTTAACAGAATAAATTAATGACCATTTGGCTCCATGTAAACCCCATTAAAGGATGTCCGATACGGTTTTAACAGCCCGATCCAATATTTTCACACTGACGCGGTAAATCAATGTTACTGTGATTTCATGCGTCACAGTGTGAAGATTTCAGGAGATAAGTGAGGAACAACAGAAACCCAGTCAGACTCCAGGATGTACTAGCACAAGATCTATATTAATAACCTGCATACACTCATGTTGCATATACCAAAAGACGTGTGTGTGTGTGATGTTGTTACCTCTGCAGTGTGGGCCCTCATCCCAGCCATCAGTGCAGTCTGGAGCCCCATTGCACAGTTTGCTCATGTGGATGCAGAGTTCTGTTCCTCCACATTGGTATTCATTGGGAGGGCACCGGGATATGGTACTGTGTGGACCTGAGGGAGACAAACAAAAACATGGATGACTGAAAAGAAGTTGCATTTATTAATGCCAACCGAATCTCTGCAATTTCCAAAGACTGTTTTCTGTAAACCCTATTAATTTACATACATTATTGCTAAGTCTTATCAATAATTTATTTTTTATATTTTATATTTGATATCGGGGAAACCAGTTTCGTTTCATCCCATGTTTACATGTGCTGTAATGACAATAAAACTCCTTGAATCCTTGAATACCTATGTACTAATGTCTAGTCTATATCTATATCTAAAAAATAGTCTCTGCTTAATTCATGAGACTCCACATCATTGATGTGACAAACAACTTTTCAGAAATCTTCTTTGATTCTGATCATGTTGATTAACCATTTAATGATTTATTATTTCAGTCACACTATTTGACCTTGAAATAATTGAGACTACAGATAATCCAACATCATTTCTGCAAAAAATATAATTCTTCTCGGTTGCATTTTCAATCGTCATCTGATGCATATTGAATACACACTAGGCAAACGGTGTATATCAAAGTAAAAAGTACTTTGGCTGGTTTTTGGAGAGGTCTGTGTGCGGCTACAGTCACTAAAATTGTTCTTTCTGCTTGAGTCTGAAAGAAGCAGCAGGCAGAAAACACGGCTGTAATGTCATGCCAAAATGGACACCAAAATTGCAGTGCACTCCCTTATCTGTGAAGACAATCCCAGCTGTGCCTCTCCACAACCTGCTTGCGAGAAAGGTTTGTTTGGAGCCATGCAGTACATAACCGTGTAGTTATGATATGATTTCCAAAGACTGATCTTACCCTGGGATCTTTGTATTACGTCCTCTCGCTTTGTCTCTCTCATCCATTTCATCTGGACTATAAACTGTTCAGTAAAGCAGAAATGCTTGAAAATCAATCTTTATAAAACACTGCCCTTTCATTCTGCCAGTGGTTGACAGACCTTCGACAGCGGGCACTATGTGCGGCTGACAACGCATCTGTCAGACTGGAGAAACACAGAAATGTTTCTCTACTGACTCCCCCAGTGCTGTGAGTGCACATCAAGCTCTCTATCCTTCATATTAGTGGATGGCAAAACATTACACCAGATACAAGACAGGAGTAACCTGCAGTGGGCGCGCAGCAATCTGGCTATGAATCCACTAAAAAACGGGAGAGATGAGGACTGACTTTCAAAGAAACCTCCTCCTGAAAATGGAAGGCGATCAAAATCGCCGACGGTGTTGGACCTATTCCTGATAGACAGATGAACAGAACACCTCAATCCCTCTTTTTATCTGTTCAAAGCACAAGCTCTGCTGCGAAGTCAGTACCTGCCAGCTGACCCCACGTCAGGGAAATACACAACAGACAGCCAAAAGACAAAAAAAAAAATATGAAATATGCTCCAATCTGCAGCTCCAATCTGCAGCACAATCTCTGGTATGATAAAGTTCAACAGGAAGTGTCTCCCTGCTTAGTCTGCACTGAATTCTTCTGAATTTGTCCTCATCAGCCAAACACACACACTGTGGAACTGTTTGTATGTCTGCATGTATATGTGAGTGTCACGTACATAGAAATGCAATAATGTGGTCAAATGTTCGATGAGTGACCGACCGATATCCGATTCTAAAACAATTTAAGAAAACAGGAATGCTTGTTCCCCTTTTTTCAAACTTATGCAAGCCATTTTGTTCCTTCTTCTGACTTCCCTTTCTCATCCGTCATGGATTTACATTCATCTTTTTCCCCTCCTGCCAACTTAGCAGGCAGAACCGCGAGGCAGACATTCAAAGAACCATTGTGGCAGCAAAAGATGACCACTAAAGAAAACTAGCAGGAATTACAAACACACCATTATCCTAACTGAGCCTAGCCAAATGACTACCTTCCCTACATCTACAGCGTACACACACATCCAACCCAGAGGCAAAACACAGACAATAAGCACGCTAGTGTAGTGGCATGCAGGCCTGGTATTGTAGTTTTCTCTGGGAAAGAAAATATATTCATCTAGGGTGAACATGAGTTTAGCCAAAACTACTCCCTTCCAAGACACTACACTAAATATATGCAGCTCTAACTCTACATAGAAGTGAATGCACTGCTAAGCATGGAGGCCTTTTCCCCTTTAATGACCTGAACTTGTTTTCTTGGACGATGGTGTGCTGCCTTGTGACTCTGGCCAGTCGATCCACAAAAAGACTAATGACTCAGTACAACTTCAGCCCTCATGTCTAGTCTACGTGTCGCCCAGAACTGTGCCCAGAGATGACTATATGAGTGTATCCATCAGAAGCAGTGATTGAATTATGGTGTAATAATTACAACAACAATTAAAAAAAAAGCACTTATTAACATTTCTACCCATGCTTGTCCACAAAGGCTAGAGCCAGCAGGTGGCTTAGCTTTGCATAAAGGGGGAACCAGCCAAAGCCCGGACCAATAATAAGCCCACCAGTACCTCTCGAGAACACTAATTAACACATTGTTTCATACACAAACTGAAACGTTGGAACAAACATTTCTGGTTTTATGGGGAGTTGCTGTATAAGCCTCTCTGCTGTGGTGCTGTAACTATTTCTTGGTGACCAGTTGCCTGGCAACCTAGCAATGACAGCAAGGCTGGAAGAAGTCCTTGTACTCGGCCAATAGTCTAAACAGCCAATGGATTAAACTCACAAGATACAACATGTTATTTAGTGAGCTTGAGCTTGTGTCAGAAGGCATATTTTTGAACTTTGGAGGGAGCCAGGCCGGCGAATGCTGCTAAGCTGAGGTAATCACCTGCTATTTTCATATTTAACAAATAGAAACGAGAGTGGTGTTGATCTTCTCGTCCAACTCTGAGAAAGAAAGGGAATGAGCAGGTTTCCCAAAAAGCTAAATGGTGAACTGATTCATAATTTGTCTACTCGTGGTCAACTTTTAAAAGAATAGGCATGACGCATGAACCCTCTTCCTTCCTTTCTTTTGTCTTTGTTCAGTCATGAACTTTGAAACCGATCACTCCTCTGCAGGGATCATCTTTCTCAGCCCGTGTGGAAAGTCAAACTGTTGGCTGATCCCTCCTCCTCACTCACTCACTCTCCCTCTCTCTCTCTCTCTGTCTCCGTCTTTATCTCCTCCCATCATTTTTCCTACAACATCTGTTGACCCATTTACAGTAAGTGTATAAGTGGGAGGGCAACGTGTGGAAAACGAAAACAGAAAGAGAAAAAAGAGAGAGAGAGAGTAGACAGAGAAGACCGAGTGGAACACCTCATCCACAGGAAGTGGACAGAGCCCCACAAGGCCTCATTCTTGTGCAAGCTGGCAGTGGTCGGCGGGGGCCGCAGCAGTGGAAAATGCATTGCAAATTTGAATTAAACAGGGTCTTTTATTCAACATTCCTCTACTGTGAGTGAGCCAGGTTTGCAGGCTCGAACCTTTTTTTTTTTTTCTCTTCAAGAAGTTTCTATTTGCTCTACACAACTCGTTGAATGAGAAGTGAAAGATCCGCACAGGACGGCTGGTTCTGTTCCGTCGTTCAATTAGGGCACCCAAGGAAAAAGGAAAAAGGATCCTGGTGTGTCCATCACGCCGCTGTCACAGATCATGCTTGTGACAGTGCCAGTGGGTGTACTGAGGCTGGAGATCTGACTGTTCTTTTCCTATGGTGAACTACTGTAGATACTACAGACGTCAGAGAGACGTCAGCAGATACCAGGATAGATTTCACTTTTTCCATTGCTCTGTCTGTCTTAACAGATTTGTCTGAAGGTGTAGAAGCAGACATAAACAGCCTCGACCTTCATCAAAACTGCAACCGAGTATGGAGTTTGAGGCAAATACATACATTTAAGAAATGTTACACCTAACAGATACATTTCTGCAGGTGACCAAGTTGCCAACAGAGCCAAACAAAGCCTTTCTTCTCTAACTATCAAAATAAGATTTGGGCATGCTGGATTTCAGACACCTTGCACGAGTGGAGTCTTTAAGCTGCTACATATAGAGGTTGATCACATGCACTTTTCCAGTCCGAGGGCCTGAGGGGCTGGGGTTAGAGAACTAAGACCATTGTTTGGATCACACAAATCGGCTGTGGCCTCCTACAAAGCAGGCTGAGCTACGGTGTTGTAAGAAACGTCACGTGCAAAGCCTGATCTGAACTGTGGCACGGCCACCTGGAGGGAGAGCTGGGGAAATGGTAAAGGCCACGGGGCAGAGTGATGAAAGCGGGCCAGGAGCTTTCTAATTATGTGCTGTTTTGGGATTAAAACTTAAAGACACATTGTCCTTAGTTTTTGCTAAGGCCTTCAGCACTTTTTCCCTTTCGTAACGTTTTTACAGAGTGATTCATCTTGGAAACTGCCTCTTGATCTGTGTTCCCTCTCCGGCACTAGAAAAAAAAAAAAAAAGGCCCAGCTGACTGAGATGGAGTCAAGATCTGGGTCTGGATCAGGCTGTCACTGAGCCCAAAGCTTGTTAGGCTGTGGGGATTTTCCATTCTCTACTTCATGCCCCCCCCACCATATGCTGTCAACACAAAGCTTATTCGACCAATAACCAAACACACAAACAAAAAAATAACAGGTTGCTGCCAGTGCTAGAGCGAAATATATAAAAGCCAGACTTTATTTGGGCCAAAATGAGGCCAACTGTGGAGAGCTGCAAAGCTACCCACTGCTTCAACTTTATTTTCAAGCCTACACACACTTCAGGATATGACACAATGTCAGAAATACACATACACACTCAAACTATTACAGCAGATTCCACTAACAAGCACCAGATAATTAAAACTAACGCTGCTACTTCACAGCCATCCGGATATAGATTAATAATTTAATATGTTTACCCATAAATACAGCTCATGAATAAATAGCACTGCACCACTTCACTGCCAGCAGCTCTTAATGACACACTAATACTGGGTTTCTCTGACCACTGATGACCAAGTCCCCACAATCCGTCTGGCCCTCTCTGTGATGCTCTTGACCCACATGACACATTCTTGGATTGGAGCATCTGAATCTTGGCCCCCAAGGCACCCCTTGACCCGTATCCCTCCCCCCCCTCTTGACCATCGTCTGCCCTGCCAAAGAAACATAATTCCAAACAAACTAGGACACGGCATCAAAAAAAAAAACAAGATGAGACGACACCAGAGCTAACATTTAGGCTGAAACAGGGGTTTGATCCTGAGGCGGGCAGCGGAGAGCAGGAACAGCAGCGGGAAGCTGCGGAGCGGTGAGGATAACAATGGCCGCACTTCACCGCCGTTTATTCCTGACAGCTCTCCTATAAACACTTCACTCTGCAGGTGAAACACAACACATTAACCTGACACTCCAACCACACCTGTGGGTGCCTCACAAATACTACGATCAGTTTAACAGTGTTCTTATAAAAATAAAAAAAATTTACAGCACAAATGTAGTTTATTATAACAATCTCAGGTTTTAACCCCGGTGGCAGACTGTGTCGGCTCATGGCTCCGCACTTGCTGCTTGGATCTCGTGTCTCTCGTTCATTGCTCACCCCCTCCTCCTCCTCCTCCTCCTCCTCCTCCGCCTCCTCCTCCTCCTCCTCCTCCAAATTATCAACACCACATTTTCATTCCTTCCTGGGGGGCTTCTGGGGTGGCTGGCAAGGTGACAAGCAAAGCAGGAAGGCTAAATCCAGCTCTTGAAAGCACAACAAACTGAGCTCTCTCCAAACACAGCACCACCACCACCGCTCCTCGGGGCAGAGAAACCACTAAGCAAACAGTTCTATCAGCAAGATTCATATAGGACACAACACACCACCAGATACCCCAGCCAAATAAATAGGTCGGACCTATATCTGTATTGGTTATGAAAGAGGAAAAGTAAATGAATGCACACAAAGGAAATCAATGGTGAAATGCAACAAGATAGCACAGAAGATATGACATATATTTCCTTAAGCTTAAGCATGAAAAGACGGATAATAAAAGTTCTAAAGACACACTTTCCCCCCTTTTCTCTCACAAACACACACAGATGAAAGACGAAAAATATACCTATTGTCCACTGAATAAGGTTTTTACGTAGCGACTTTATTTCTGAGATTGAACAGGCTCATTATTTGACTCATTCGTCTCTTATTTCCTCACAATGGACTGGGGATTAGCTTAAAACTATTAGTATTGTGCAAGTTTTTCTTGCAAAGAGCAGAGAGAGAGAGACGTCCATACCACTGCCCCAGAATGACTAAATATCTGAAAAGCACTTAGTCTTAGTTCCTACCCAGAAAGCAGGAGACTAACTTTAATCATCACAAATTAAGCAAGCAAGCTTTCCGTCATTTTAATCTGTCACATAGTCGTCTGTCCTTTGAATTACTTTCCTAATGCTCTAATCATTGCATAGAAAAACAGCTATGCAAATGACAGGAAAGGCCCAAGGGGGTCGGATGAGCGTAATAGTCATCGTAACAGCCAAGAAACCCGAGGAGACTGAAGTTAAACAACTACTCCAGAGGACAAGCTGTGCGTTCAATGATGTACTCTTGCATACAGGATGTAGTCATTTATTACTGCAGCTAATCAGACACAACGTAAGAAGCATAGAGCGACGAGCCGCGAGGCATAGCCAGGTGTTCAGCATCTGTGCCTCTCTACCTCTAAGATGCAGGGTGGGGACTTCAATCACCCAAATCATCATATTATTATCATTCATGCCTCTCATTCTGCTGCATCATAAACTCCCCTCTCTCTCTTTCTTCCTTGTCCCAGGCTTGCTCCTAGTCCTCCCCCCACCCCCCGGCCCCCAAAAGGGTGCCTCTGGCCTGCCCCGCCCCCCTTCTGCGGAGAGCCCTGCTGGGATTACATAATGGTCTTTTTAAAATTTAAATCCCTGACACGCTTTTCTTGGCTGAACACAGGCCGGGCTCGCTTGTCCTGCTTCAAGGGGCCAGCTTTGCCCTCTCTACTGCCCTGGCCTTCACTCCTCATCTAAAAATTGCCAGCTGGTGGCCTGTGGATCACATCCGGCTCCCCACACCCCTAAATAGAGCATATATATATATAGAGAGAGAGAGAAATTGAGGGGTGCTTTGTCTTCAGATGAAAGACATATATATATACACTTTTTTTTTTTTTTACACCCGTACACAAATTATCTAATCAATCTATGTCACACCAATAATAAGATACGGATATGGTCATTGTTTGGGTTTTATGGCTTACGACCTTTCTAACTGCTCCCATTAGTGTCGTTGTCCAGCTGTAGCAGACAGCTGTTTTTAAAGACAAAGCCCTTGATAGACCAACCGTACAGTACTTGCTCAGCACAAAACACCAGACCCCGACTTTGCACGTAACTAACTTTTGCCGACTGATTACATAATCGTGACGCATTCAGCGGCTAAAGAGCCAGATATTTCACTCAGGAGCTGACAGGGTGAAAATTAGTCTTACATTTGCTAGGTAGCCAGAAACACGACACCAAATCAGTGTTAACGTTGTTAATGTCCTTGTCTGCTGAATGTTTGCATAGGCAACTGGGGACGCACCAGTGGTTTCGCCTGGTGGTGAAAAGAAGCTGGGTCCCTGCCACAGTGGCTTGGATTTGGTTGTTCAGGTTTCCTGTCTCTCTCCGGCTGCTACCGTCAAATAAAGGCAAAAAAAGCCCCTCAATAATGTGATGATATGTCAATATTAGGTTTACAGCTTATTTTGCTGCCCCCAAGTGTAAAAAGAACAGTTAATGCAAGTTTAAGGGTTTTTTTTAAGGATTGAAGTTTCCTTATTTCAGTACATGAAGAATTAATAAATGAATCATCCCTGTTGCAGGCATGCATTGTAGTATAACTACAACTGTTCAATAAAAGCAAGCATTTTCATATCACAGCCACATTACCTCATGTGTATGAGCTGATGTAAGATTCAGAGATGTGCATACTCATGGTGACAAAGCTCCTCCTCTGTTGGTGTGTGATGTAATGCTTGCACGAGTATTTATGTCTACCCGTGTGCACACCGACGAACAGCCTTTGAAGATTTGCATAAAGGTGAGATGTTTTTTTGCTGTCGTTGCTTTATTACGCAAGAGAGGTGCGGAGGGTGTAAAAGAGAGCAGGCCGCGTGCACGTGCTCTCACACCTGCAGCAGGTTCTCGTAGGAACAGGGTGCAGCAAGGCGACAGGCTCTCTCATGCTGAGCAAAGGTCGGTTTCCTTGACATGTTGATGGCTGTATGGATTGGGTGTTGGCTGCTTTTAGGAGAGAGTTCAAACATGATTGAACTTCCTCTTGCAGATCTGAACAGCATAGGCACTGGCTTTGGGTCAACTGTCTAGTAAATGACAGCACTGATCAAATACAAAACACCACACAATAAAACCCCCTCATGTCTCATTACCCCTGACTGTGCATCTAACTTAGATAAAACACACTTTCTATTCAAGGCCTTTCATTTCTTTTGATAGGAGTCAGTGGGACACACATCACATCATAAAAGATTATGTTTTCCACTCTGAAAGTGGCTCTTACAAAAGTGCTTCTTCTCCTAAAGCACCTAATTGCAGCCTGTCTGTAAAGCTGTCCTTATTACAGGCCAGGGGCAGGGAACGTCATTGCAGCGTTACAAACTTCCTGTGTTTCCAGGGCACACTCACTGCACGTGGGAATATTACAGGACCCCAATAAAGTCTACACCCTGAGGAGAACTCTGCTACAGTCTACACCTGACCTGAAGGCTATGGAGGCGAATAACCTTCACGTTTATCTTCATTGCACAGCTTTCAATTGTTCATTGATTAGGAATTCAGATCAAAGTTCTATTAAAAAAAAGGTCATATGCCAAGACAACCACTTTGTTTTTCTTTTACTCTTTCAGTATCCCTTCATGCCAGTCTGACCCAGCACCCCAGGGCACAAAGAACAGCATTGTGGGGGTTACACAGCAGGGCAAAGCAGCTGCACTGGACAGTGGCTGACTTCCCCGGCAATAGCCAACACACTAACACAAAGGCCACTGTGAAGCCTCATCCACATGAGTGAATAAATAAACCTCTCTCATGCATCTTTCAAGCAGAAGCATCTGCAAAAGCACCTTCACAAAGAGCACATTTATCACAACAATAAAACCAGAAATGTCTCACAGTATATGAATGCTGTACATGGGTCATAAGACATTCTCATATATCTTCGTGACAGAAAAATGGATTACCATTTTTTATTTTTTTTTGTATCCTGTTTACATAATGATGAGCTACATAAATGCTACTCAAGGCATTTGTTCAGTACTCACAGCTCTGGCAACATCTGTTCTGCACCAAAAATCATGTTTTTATGCTTTGGGGGAATCGTCATTGGGGACAGGTACAGAGGAGGAAGACATCTAACAAAGATCTGGAATGAATAATGGATGTTGCGGTGTGTGCGCCTAGGAATGTCTCCAACCAAAGATGCCCCGGCAAACTTAAAAGAATAAGGCTGGTAATATTTGTGTCATTAATCGTCAATGAAAACAACAATGCAACAGTTTATCTCTAAATACTTTCCAACTTCTCTCCTATATGTGGCTCTCAGCCCAGAGTCTATTGGTTGCTATTGAATCTTCAGGTCACATATTTTCTTTCAAAAATATATTTCTAACTGTGGATTTGGTGCACCAGCAACTATTCACAGCAGCAGGATGGTGTATAGGGGACTCAAATAAATATCAGTCCCCATGTTCAGTCATCCAGTGCAACAGTGTGGCTCACTGTTTGGCTCAAAGGAATAAATGATCAGATGCTGGCTTTTGGCAATAATTGTTAATAAACACAATTTATTATTGGTTTTGATCTTTTCAAGATGTTTGTTAAGGAAGAAAACCAGACTTATCATTTGATTATAATAAAGCACACAAAAAAAGAAACCCTGACTATTTGACCCTCTGTACTGATTTCTGTACTTGCTCATGCTCTAAAGTAGCAGATAAAAAAGTGTATTACAATATAAAACCAACCTTTATAATGAACTTGTACTTGGCAATGTTCCTCAGTAACAATCTCTGAAAAGTTCACTTTAAGAAAACACCGAAATTCTAAGAAAGCCACGATAAGGGATTGGCATTTCTTTTGTCTCCGTCTGACTCACTTCTTGGATTTTATCGTTCCTGACACTTTCAGACCTTCCTGATCACGGGATCCTAAAACTGTTGTTTTTGAGAGAGTTTGGCATAAGCTCTCTCTGGGAGAGTAGCGAGAGACAGGGGATGGAGTCACTGTTGTTTCTGTCCCAGATAGAGACACGAAAGAAGGCCCGGGCCAGAGATGAGAAGGGAGCAGGTTGTGAAAAACAGCAGGTTTCTCCATTGCTCTGGGCGAGTCTCTAATGACTTCCAGACCTGCTCTCATACAGTCAATGTGTCTAGACTGCAACTACAGCACTGTACACCGGCCTCCCAGTCACTCACTCACTCTCTCCCAGGCTAACCCCCCTCAAAAAAGCAGCATGTACACACACATACACACACACTGTGCCCCTCCCTACCCATCTCAGGCTCTCCGTCCTCTTAGAAAACTGCAGGCGTTCCAGTCTAAGAGGCTGACCAAAGAGACACTGCTGCTTTCATTCCCTCCCCAGGGATTCAGCCTCAAAGCATCTCAACTCTAATGAAGACTTTGAAATGACGGCTCCCTTTTTTTTTTAGTCCTACTTTCAGTTTGGTTTTGTCTCATGACTGCATCCTCTGTGGCCCTGAATGCGAAAGGAAATCACATCTATCAAAGAAAGAACAACTCTGTAAATCTCCTAATTGGGCATGACGGGAGCGTTTAAGGGCAGAATGACCCCTGTCACATCATGATAAAACATCCCATTGTTTTCTCCAGCTCGGCTGTGGTTAGCCACATAAATATAATAGGGCAAACACTCCCGGTTTGCGAGCTGACAACAGGTTTAAGAAGATGTTTGGAAGAATCAAAGGCTACAGTTACATATTAGCATATCTCTTTTAAGAGCCAGCGCAGCAGGTTGTAGATCCATTTGTGAGGTGCTTTTACACTTGGAGACTGCACCTGTTGAACAGTCTTCAAACCAGGGTACATAATTCATACATCTCCCGCCCAGATAGGCTAAAGATGTTACATGAAACAGCTATGAATTTGCATTTCTTTCGTTGGAACAAATCAAAAGGTTCGTCTAACTAAATTAATTTTATACCGATTTGTAAAAATCGTCCCTGTATTCATATCGGAGGAGATGAGCAGGGACAGAATTCAACAAAATTATGATTCTTGATGTGAAAAGAAGTGTCTCGACTAGTGGTGTGTGTTTATATATATCTATATATAGAGATATATATAATAAGCATTTCCTCTACTCTGTGAAAATCTGATTCAGCAAGATTCTAACAATCAGGATATCCAAGAAGGTAACCCACAATGTCTGGATACAATATATTGGACTTCATTTCATTTTTTTAAAGACTTACAAACATCCGGTTCCTCATCAGAGCCGTCTGGGCAGTCTTTCTCCCGATCGCAGCGCCAGCCCTTAGAGATGCACGTCACCCCGTCTTTACACACAAACTGCTTAGGGCTGCAGGTCTTTGGGGCTGAAAAGACACAAAGAAAAAAGTGAATTAATTAAAAGATTTCACAGGAAGTTAAAAAAAAAAAACGGCTCCTTTTGTGTCAGTGATTTTCTGAGGTCTCATTAGCAAGCGAGATCTGTTGTGTTCAGAGTCAATAGTCGCCCTCGCTGGCCCTAATTAGGTCCTGGAAAGTTGCTACTTGATGGAGGGGATCGAGAGAGACAAAAAAACCAAAACACACACACACACTCATGCAAGCCTCGGGAAAAGGCTTTGCATAAACTTGCGCACCTAAATATCCAGGTCAGCGTTCCCAGGCCAATACCAGTGATGCAACATGTCTGGAGGATATCAAAGAACATCTTGTTCAGTGAATTGCCCCCCTATCATCCATTTCCCCTTCATCCCAGCCTTCCAGAGAGAGAGAGAGGGGAAAAAACTCCTCTCTCCAGTCACAGCCAAATGGGGGAGTGTATTCAGACCCACACTAATCCAAGTCCTTCCAGAACAGCACATAAACACTTTGACAACACACATATACACACACACACATAAGCAACAAAGCTGAGTCACCCTGGGGGATTCAAAGAAAGCTCTTGGTGAATGAAGTTTGCTACAACAACTTACTGCTCAGTGGGAAACTCAGGGGGGATGAGAGGACAGTCATGTAACCGACATCTCTGGCATCACATTGAATATCAGTGGTCTGGGTTTATTACTCAACACCACAAGAAGCATTCGACAAACAAGTGCAGTAAGCACTTCTGTTTGAACCGATATTACCACTCTGAATTGACGTAGTGTCGAGAGGGTCTCGGAGCGAAAGGCTGGATCAAAAGGTTTGTACAGTTTACAGATTAATTTCCCCCGTGCTCAGTAGGAAGCGGATAATTGAGGCCATCTTCTTGTCTCTCTTAAAATGATGATGATGAAGATCTATAAACATTCCTCCGCCTCCAATCTTAAATCCCTAGATTCACTTTTAAAACACCCGAAGACTTATCACCAGTGACAGTCTACTCATCGTCGCATCGTGTATGAAAAGGTTGAGTGGGCATCTTTAACAGAAAGACGTGACAGGCATTGCTTTCTGTTTATTTACAGAGGCCTTAATGGCTACTTTCTATCATATATATATAACCCTATAATCGACTGTTTTAATTGTTCTTGAAAATGAGGGTTTGTCTTCAACGATTCCTTGAGATTTAAATAAAGGTCGGATGAATGAACCCACCCACCTCAGCCACACTCTGACATGACTTATCGAGTCTGGATGCGTTGTCAACGTCTGCTCGGGTCAGAGCATAAAGCGCTGATTTGAAATGGAGATGTTATTGTAAAGGCTTCGCTTATTTAGGCATATAGCAGGATGAGCAGGATCGGATGGGTCGGGATAAGGTTGGCTGATGGGATGAAGCAGGATAAACAGGAGGGTCTGTATTTACACTTCAAGTCTTTAAAACTCCAGCGGTGAAGGGAGTTGAAACGGTGCTCAACCTAAATACCATGAATTCAACCTGACATATTGCTGCACGCAGTCGCACACTCCCCACTTACCCTCCCAGCTGTACCGCTGTGATCGGTGTACGTGTGTGTGTGTGCGTCTTTCTCTCTCTCAGAAGTCCTGAGGATTTGCATTATTCATAAAACGCAACCAGGCTTGCGTTAAAGCGTTTCCACTTTGCTCCTCATCCTCCTTCTCTCTTGCGTTTCAGCTGTTTGTTTAGACGTGTCAACACCAGCCATAACAGGCAACTAGCTGCGGTGCGTCTTCTCTATTGTTTTATTGTTTATTTGGATGCTGACATGCTTTGACTCGACGTGATGTTAACTTTCCAATAATTGCTGTGGGAGGAGTGCGCGCCCGCCTCAGACTCGAGACGCCGCTGACAGGAACATGTTCGGGGAGCAGGGGAAGTAGGTCAGGAGGTTATAGAGCTCGCTGAAGGTGATGCGGGCAACATTTTGCTCAGCTGGCAGTGATGGTTAGAGCAAAGGGAGCATGGACAAAGGCCATGTTCAGAGCTGCCATTACAGTCAAAATATACAGAATCTCTAAGACGTGTTTAATATCATGAATTTTGTAATACAATGAAAAATCTCTTTGTGGCCTTTTTTTCCTCTCAGCTTTACGTCCTTTGTCTGATTTTCTTGTACTTGTACGAGTAAATAACACTCAAACGCCGGGCTTCCAGGCGGCACAAACCGCACTGGTGATCGGGGAGGCGAGTAGAGACAATGGGTGCATCTCAATTCTTTTCATTGCAGCCACGACTCCCCTCGCTTGCATTTCGCTCACGTCTCACTGAAGACGCGAGAACAGACACAGGAAGAAGAAGCAGCAGCGAGAAAATAGAAAATTGAGGAAACGGACTGAAGATAAATGAGACGTCCGCTTCTCTCAGGCATCATCTGTAGTTCCTGATGACGGCAGCACAGCTGTATCAGCTGTTAGCCAACAGCTCGGCTGTCTTTTGATATCTTGGGAGTTTTGTATTTGCACAGAAATGTACTATTCAAATACAAACACAAGACTGTATTTACACTGTAAAAAGAGCGGTGCAGCAGCATGTGCTCAGAAACGGATTCATGTGCCATTACTGCTACATTATTATATAAATTATATATGATATAATATCTATTATATATTATAAATAATATATTTTCTCAGCATCTGTAATTATTGATAT
This sequence comes from Larimichthys crocea, assembly GCF_000972845.2. NCBI lineage: Eukaryota > Metazoa > Chordata > Actinopteri > Sciaenidae > Larimichthys > Larimichthys crocea. The sequence goes on from NC_040016.1 coordinate 17,871,820, forward strand.
TCTGCTGCTTGATTTAATAACCCCCTTTATGAAATTTATGGTTGTTTTTATGTGACTGAATGGAAATAATTAAAGTACACCGAAGGTTGCTAATGCTTTCTTTCCAATTATTTAAACTAGATGGTGAATCAGAAATAAATTAAATCTAAAATTAATAAAAACTGGAGATGGACCTTTTTAGTGCTAGCTGTAAATTCAGTCTATGTTGTACACAGTCTGGATTTATTTGGTTAAACTATCCAAGTTTATTAAAGAGAGTCTGTGATCCAGCCAAACATTTTTTTTTTCTTTTCTTTTTTGGCTCAGAGGTCTGTTTCTGGTGCACAATACAAGGTCTCAAATGTGTTACTCCTTTGTTTGAGAAGGAAACGATACAGGAAGGGAGAGAATGAAGCAAAAAAAAGAAAAAAGAAAAAAGATGGTAAACAGATGGATACGAGTCAGGATGACATAAGAGAACAAGCTAGATGAACTGCAGCTATGAGAGCAAATGGAGACGGGAGGGTGGACTACAAGTCAAAGGGGAGAGGGGAGGGGGGGCAGGGCTTTCACAGCTGGGGACAGGCCTGAAGATCTGAGGGCAGACTCAAACTGGGCCGGGATACTGCGATGGGATGCAGGAATGTCACACATGCTATCAATGAGCTGCCTGTGTGTTTACCAAAAGTGCGTGAAAATGCTTTGGGTCATCGCCATTTGGGCTGGATTACAAATCTACTGCCCCTCTGCCCACACCACCACCACCACCACCACCACCACTGTCTGCTAGTCCTCCGGGATGAGCTACGTCTGGGTTGGGAGGGAAGAATCCTCTCCTGAGGAAAGCCTCGCCCCCAGCCACAGCCCCATTTCCTCCGACACCCACAGCAGTGCTATAAATAAGTTGGAGGCCTGCCCTCTCAGATCAACCGGGGCACTACACAGCTCCAGCAGACACTCAGACTACTGCCTCATCACACACCACTCAACAGCGGTTGAGGTGAAGGCGGACATAAAGTCCTGTTAACTGTGATGCTGAAAGGGAGTTTGAACAGTTTGGACTCCAGTCTTCAAAGCCATGTACGGTATCCTTGAAGCCCCACTTCAAGGCGCCCTTGAGCAAGACAAGCTGTACCAGCTCTCCCGGCTGTTGTTTTGTAACCTACCCAGTGTAAGAAAAGAAAAAAAGAATTGAATATGCTTTCGCAGAATACTGAATGATTTTCATCAGGTGGGATTTGTTACACAAGTCTTATTTCATAACCCCAGAATCTACCTGAAATAACAGAACGGGTTTTCCCTGAACCTCTGTCACCTTGTACACGTCAGTGCGGCTGTTGGAGACTGAAGACAGAGGTAGCAGTCATGAAAATGTTATTTGCAAGTGCCTACAGTTAAATGCTTTTACATGACAGCAGCTGCTTTCCTTTACAACACGCAGCTAGAATAAACTTCCTCAGGCTACATCCGTCAGGTCCGAGGGGGTGATCCTTTCCAGCATCAGGAACTTCATAACTGGTACTGATTCATCCAAAACTATGGAGAATAATAAAGTTGGCAGGCTGCACGGAGGCACCAGGTGGGTATGTTGGCTGAAGTGTGTGGTGAAATTATTCAAAAAGCTGACATAGACTGTGGCAGTGTCCGCCGGGCAGGAAAACATCATGTTTAGTCTACTGCAGATAGCATGTGCCGACAGTAATGGACGACTTCAACGGTTTCTCAAGGGGAGAAAACGGTCCCGCTGTTAGATATGATAAAGCTCCGTAATCTTTTCAAATATTTAGGAAAGAGAATAACCGAGGTTTATATGAGGGCAAGATAAACAACCTGAACTGTGTGTAATCAATCTGGATATCGACACTCACTTGGCCAAACCTTGAAATGCACTTTATCTTTACAGAGAGCCCCGGGCTGCAGTAAAGCCGAAGCACGGCTGGTTTACGTTCACGTCTCATGACTAAATATCTTGAAAGAACGCGACGGAATAAAAACATCACAAATGCAGCAGGGAGATTAATGATAAACAACTCAAACATATCACGCGACAAATGTTTTTAATATTTTGTGTTCTACAGTAATGAGGCCGCACACAACAAAGCCAAAAGGGAAGAAATACAAGAAGAGATGTTGAGTAGAAACAGAGAGGGGTCAGGGGTCTATTTTGCTGACCTTCGTGCCGACCTGAGGGGGTTCTGCTAAGGGCCAGAGATGAGGGAAGGGTCTATATTGGCCTGTTTGGATGCGGCCTGCCACCCCCTCATCTTCCTCCTCCAGCCCAGGCACAAACGTTTTAGGATTTTGTAATGGAAGAGGGTGAGAAGAAGGAAAGTGGCAGTGGGGACGGAAAGGTTTTCCCGTTTGTCATGTTAGAAAACAGAGGAAAAGCTGCACCTCTTAAATAAACCTTTCCTGCTGAGTTTGGAGGAGCTGTCGATGTCTAGTCAGTAGTGAACAGCGATAGAGGGAGAGAAGAAAAGTTCAGACAGAATCACAGAGAATGGATAACAAAGCATATTCATGTTTAAACAGCAGTCACCTACATTATTATATCAATATATTGAAATGATAGCAGCGAGAGCAGAAGTTTAGGAATGTCTCTGCCTGTGTGTATTGCCACTCCACTAGCTTTCTCTCTCTGGATGAATGTTTGATTTAGACATGTTTTCAGTTTTTTACGTCTATGCAAGTGCGACTTGCACATGCACTTAAGAGCTGAGGAGATTTAACATCAGGAATGTGCCTCATGTCTGGTGATAGTTGCCAAATAAAACAAACATTGCTGCCTGCGACAGATTTTACACGTCGGATCCGAGCACAAACTCAATCTACGCACGTCCTTGTGGTCTTGAGAGGCAGAACCTATTAAGTGAAGCAGAGTAATCAAATGGGAACTTAATTAAGAGCTATTTGGATGTCTGGCTGAGATTTCACCATGTTTCAACCCCAGAGTGGTAATCAACCATGACTGCTATTTGTACGAGAGTCAGTTTTTGGAGCTCAGTGGGAGGAGGCTACAACCTCCTTCACTTCCACATAAGGATTAAATCGAATTCAGCAGCAAAGTGGGAACCAAGCAGAAAACCACAAGGTGTGATGTGCCATTATCAAGTTTAGTCAGTTTAGACAAATCTCCCTCTGCCACACCAACACCACCACCAGAGCACGAGCTGTACGTAGCAGCGCAGGGGAGAGAAATGACAATTAAGCCTACTCGGTATGCCGCAGAGGGAAACATATTAAAGAAGATTATACGAAATTCTTTAGTGCCTTTTCATAAGACCGCTACAAGTTTGAAGTCTCAGTGTGACGCATGAGATTCTCTGCGAGGTTCATTATTTATGCGACAAACTGAGCCGCTTTAACTGCCAACATCGACATCCGCGGCTATAACGAGAAACCGTGAACAAGAGATTTGATGAGGGACAAAGCAGATCACAATCACTGATCTCGTGATTAACGTCATGCGGTTGGGAACACAAGATCGATATCATTCTCATGTCTGTCTGCCAAACATACAGGATTATAACAGTCGGTTAACTTAGCCTGGCACAAAAACTAGGTTAGGTGGTTGGAACAGAAGCACTACCAGCACCTCTGAAGGTCACTAATTAACAACTTTTATCTGTCTCTTTAATCCACACCAGAAACCAGAGTGTAAAAGCTACAATTCAACGTTTTATGAGGAGTTATGAGATGGACATTTTCTTGGCCCTGAGCAGTTGCCAAGCAACCAGGAAGGTAGTTACTGTTCCCGGCCAATAACCCTCCGTAAAACAGTGACATGTCATCTTTGTACTTTTTTTTTTTTTTTTACGGATTAATTAGTGAGATTTAGAGATGCACATACTGTAGGGAGATTTTGTTACCATTCAACAAAGCCCAGCTAACCGTTTCCCCCTGTTTCCAGTCTTTGTGCTAAGCTAAGTTATATTTAACGGCCTGATATGAGAGAGGCAGCATCAGTCTTATCATCGTAACTCTTCACGCAGCCACACATCCCCATGTTCACAAAGTACCTCATCATCTCTGCACTATAAAGAAAAGGAGGGTATGCCAAATAAATCAAATTTAGTAATGCTGCGTGCGGGCTAATAATAGTTGAGCAAGCAGCAGCCCATTCTCTTCAGAGCGGCACACAATGCACATAATCAGAGAGAACAAGCTGCCTACACATACACACACACACACACACACACACACATAGACACAATTGAGTGTGGGTACTCCTCCTCAGTAAATGTGAAGATCAACTGACTGAAAATGTGTGTACAATATTCAGAGAGAGATTTATTTGATGCGATGATCACCTTGAAAAGTTATCAGATATGGACCATAAACATTTCTCATGTTTTTGCTCAGAAATAACAAGCGTGGGTCTAACTAAAAGCCATGTGAGGAGATTTCTGCTGCAGAGTGAAACGGTGAATGCCTGCTTGGGGGATTAGTGTTACAATTAGGCTTATGTTAAGGTTATGGTTGGGTACTTTGTGTTTAGGATTAGAAGTTTGGGAATAAAATCTAAATCACAGTTGCATGAATAGTGACCTTGGTGGTGATGGGACTGAGCTTGTGTCGCCGTTGATGTATTGTTTGCATGTGTAAAGTATCTGAAGAGGACCACTGTTACCACAGTGAGGGAATCCTTTGGGATGTTGAATTCTGAAGGCTAGATACATACTGTACTTTATCAGGAAACACCGTAAAGACAGATGAGGTCTGCTAGTTTGGTTCAATTTCCTTTCTACAGGGAGTGAATTCAAAAGCAATCTATAATAAATGTGAGTTTGCTCTGCCACACTTTTTGTCCCTGAAAAGAATGGATGTCAATGAAATAGACTGTATTTATCCAGTGGGGGAGCCCAGATTTGATACATCTTATAAACAAAAAACTAAAATAGACTGTTTCTATCTCAAGCTGGCGATTAAATTCAACGATGTTTTAGTACATGAATGATTTAAATACATTCATGAATAGGTTCAATCTTATGCTATAGGCCTAATTGTGCAAGAGCACCCTGACAAACCAGGGTCACAGCTTGATGCATGAGTCAGTCAACACAAACAGTCCATTCAGACTGACACAGAGGAGCAAGTTAAACCTATGTTTGCTGTCGGCGTGAATGGGTCAACACAAGTCAGCCGACCTGACCCTGACACTGCCTGGTGCTAAAGACCCAAAGAGTTCCTGTTACCCGAGTCAAAAATACAAAGAATGCAAAAAAAAGCTGCAGAACTGTTGATGTCCTGTATTAAGAAACAAGTTTGGTTGTTATGAACAAACGTGGGCTGAATGAGTGCAACAAGTCTATCTCAACCTTTAGTCTCTGACGTGACCATATTCACAGCTTTATCACTAATAAACTATGACACATACAATGTTCTCTCTCTCATACACACCTTTACTCGTACAGATACACATTTATCTGCTGAATTATCAAGGGAGTACGACCAGAAAGTGAAATGTCTGATGCTTCCTCTGTATCAAGGAGGTCTATGGTTTCAATATTAAAGTGCCTTTCACATAAAACAGTCGTCTGCTCTCGTCGTTTTACTCTTCTCTCTGCTTTTCTACATTTTAGTGGCTCAACACTGGAGAAAATGGCTTCCTTCTTCTTCTCGTGGCCTCATCCTAAACCTTTGGTCATCAGGCAAGGATTTCTGTCATTTTGTCCCAATGGAGACTCCTGAATCAGACTCCGCCTCAGCATTTAGTCTAAGCTACAAATCAAAAGACTTCAGGCAGAGAGAGCTTAGTGGTTTTCTGAACCTGTTTTCACCTTCATGCAATCATAGCTGTGGTATCAAAAGTTGTGAATATATATGTGCGTATTCATGATATCCCCGAGCACATTAGTTCAGAGGGCCTCCTGAGATTGTGTTCTATCTCCAATCCTTAAATAGCTCCATCTAGATGTGGCGTATCTCAATCAGTGGGTCACAACTTTAAAGTGGGTCACAGGGCCTGGTCTGACAAGCCTGGTCACATATACCCAGAGCACTTTGGCAATAATAGACGTTAGCTTTTTTTAAAAAGACCTCCACTGTGTTTTCAGGCACTGTAAATAAAGTCTCTTGTGTATGAACATTTTTCATTTCTGATATGTGATGGACAGACGTGATTGGGGAGCATCTTACCGCTGCTGTTTTTTTTAAACATATTTTTCAAAATACGCTTGCTGAAAGACAGATGAGAAGATTGATACCACTCTCATATTTATCCAGCATCAATATGAAGCCGGAGCCAGGAGACAGTTAGCTTAGCTCAGCATAAAGACTGGGAAACAGCGAACATGGCTTTGTTCAACGGTAACACAATCTGCCTACCAGCATCTCTTAGCCTCACTAATTCACATCGTATATCTCATCTTTGGATGGGAACAGTGACTTCCTGGATTCTCAGCAGCTCTTTATAGTCTTTCTGCTAAATCTGAACAAACATACAGATATGAAAATTATATCGACCCTTCCATCGAACTCTTGGCGAAGAAGGTGAGGGTGCACATTTTCCAAAAATGTATTTTCCAGAAATGGAGAATCTTACTGCGACTGGTACAAATGAGCTGCTGAAATTTCACATTAGGTATGACACAATCGCATGAACAATTATAGGCCCAGTTGGAAAAAAATCTAGGGCTTGAGCAGCAGCAGAATTTCATTATTACAGCCACAGAAACCATCAGTGTAATAATGTGATTGAACTTTACTTAGCCCTCGGAGTTGTTTTTCCCCAGGAAAAGCTGCTGACCAAAGTACTGGATCTTATATCTGCTCAGTTATGCGGTGGTGGCTGCTTTTCAGTGTGTCGCATAAGGTATTTTGACAGCAGCCAACCAACTCTCTTTTAGGTATGCACTGATCTAAACCACATATTCACAGCGGTGCTAAATATACCCGACCTCTGTTATTTACATTAGCTGCTTATTTACATGCACTTTCCAATGTTGCTCGTGTGACATAAGGTCAACAGCAACAAAGCAACTAACAAATGCGCTCTGTTTTCCATATTGCCCTCAGTTGGCAGTAAACAGTCAAGTGGTAACCTTTTGGCCATGTGGATGTCATTGTGATGGCAGTATCGCGCCAATAACAGCCAAATGCTGGGCCAGTTCTGAGGCATCCACCAAATGTTACAGCAAGAGGGATTCACAGGGGAAAGAGTGCAAGGAGAGAAGAAAGGCACTGGAAGATGAGTTAATTAAGAGGAAAAGAGCCTGTGCCACTTTTGTTATCAACGAGTTTTAAATGGAGAATATCCAAAAGGGAGGAAAACGGCAAAAAGAATCAAATATGAAATGAGGAACCAGGAATGTCTTGACACGGATGTTTGGGTGACGCATTTCTCTGTTTTACTTCCCCCAGCGACGGTATTTACTACATAAAGCTGCCCGTTTCTGAGGACCAGTGATTTTGTAATGACATTACAGTACGCTCATGGAGCGAAACGATGCAAATTCTTTCATTAAGGTCTTTTCCACTGGGCCCCCAATTAGCAGCACCTTCTGAACAATTCGAGATTGTTCACTCTCCTCCGGGGGAAACAAAGAACAGTTTAGACCCAATTAAACTCAGGATTTGTTGGTGGCCCAGTGTCTTTGCACTGGCTACTGTACTGTGAGACTATGACAGAAAATCTTTAGGAGGTCTAGAAAATGGAAAAAGAAGAGTTGGAAAAAACTTTACAAGCCAACATATGTAGTTCAAAGGGCGCTAAAAAATCAAAGGGACTATCAAAGAGGTTAAAAAAGCAATTTTAGCTATACTTGGAAGTGGGTACATGCAATCATGTTTCCTCTACAACAAGTGACATGTTGGCTAAGGTCTGGTAAAGCTGGCTTTCAAATGTGGGTCTTACATATACAGGCACCCAGTAAAAATCCATTTTAAAGGGTGAGTCTCACATTCAGTCTAACCGATTAATATATGAGCCTTGTCAACTGTGAAACACATTTCAATAGGGTTTTTCTTAAGACGCTCTGTGGAGCACAGCAGCCTCTGCATCCCAGCGGGTTTTCAGGCAAAGCTAAGGTTTGGCGATCTCCTCTGCACAAGGCTGACTCATCAAATCAAGGCATTACGACTGACGAGGAGGAAAAATTTCACTAAAACAATAGCAGTGCATCGAGGCAGAAGCTGTTTGTTTTAAGGCAGGGTTTTTTTTTTCCAGGAGGAGGAGGAGGAGGAGGAAACTGCAGGTGATTGCAGGCTATCCAAGTCCAGGCAGTCATTTCTATGGATTTTTGCTCCTTAAGAACCTTCCAGCACCGGATTGCCAAATGTAAAGAGATGACTTCAAAGGCAGAGGGGAGCGTTTATGGCTTGACGATGAATCTCGACAAACGCAGCTTGTGGTTTAAACCAGTCGTGCGTGTTAAAAGTCCTGCTGGGTTTAATGAAATGTCATCTTTTAGCAGCAACTGGTGCTCCTTATAGGAAACATTTCTCCAGTAAAAAAAAAAAAAAGAGTCATTCCTCAGGATGAAAGATTGTATTTTGCAAAAAAATAAACTCACAATCTCTTTTCACCTGCAAAGGATTGAACAAATCCGTCTGCACTAACTCCTCTTTGATAACGCCCTTTTCCTCTCGTGAGTGGGACTGTGGGGGCTTAATAGTTTCCAGAAGTTGTTCCAGCCTGTGAAGGTGTGTGTGTGTGTGTGTGTGTGTGTGTGTGTGTGTGTGTTCACAAGGTCATAGGGGATGCTGTTTTGAACTGCTGCTCACTATCTGACTGCAGATCACAGTATGACTGTTGGCATCCGGGGGTGGGGGGGTTCTGGCTTGTGCAAGCCCAGGTGATAAACTCAACAATCAGGCTCCATACACAACAATGACGCAGTGCTACACATGCCTGCTTATGGCAGCACAAAACATCTGAGCATATACATAAATATGTATATATAATATATGTGTGTGTGTGGGAACTGATATGATTACATCTAATAAACATAGATGGGTCTATTGTTCTTATATAGCAACACACACACACACACATGGTGCAGGGAAGCATTTGAAATTGTGTTTCAGGGTTGTTTGATTGAGGAATAAGGACGACTGCTGTCAACACATCAGCAGACCACTCAGGAAAATCTGTTGAACGTGAACTGACTGAAGCCCAAACACATTAGATACACAACAGCTCTGCAGCAGACATTTTTTTTTGCAGACATAACAACACCAACAGATCACACACATGAGAAAATCCACAAACTATATGTGTGTGTGTGTGTGTATGTGTGTGTGTGTGTGTGTGTGTGTGGTGCTCCCAATTCACAAAGAAATAAAAGGCTGTAAACAAGTGGTTCAAGCAGGTAAATTGGGGCCTATGCTACAATCCCATCAGTGAGGGTCAGTGTGGAAACGTGTGAGAGGCGCCTGTATCCAGCGGAGGGGCAAGGAGGAGGAAATGTGCGATCACTGCTGTGACATTGCAAATATAATTCACATGTGGCAACTGGGGAGACAGAGAAACAAAAGAGCGCTTTAATTGTCTCGCCTCGGTTTTTCATCCCCTCCACGTTGCTTCACTCATTCCCTTCAGGATACAGTCTACTCTTCTTGCATGCAGACAGAAAAAAACACACACATGACAATCAGCATGCACACACACACTTATAGTTTACAAATAATAATAATTTACACTCTTGATTATCCCGAAATCAGCTCTTGCTTACCATCAATAGCCCTTCCCGGAGCGATTACTTCCAAACTGTGCAACAATCCCAAGAAAAGCAATCCTGTTGCCAACATGTTGGCCGTGGTGCGCAACATTGTAAAAGCACTATCCTGAGAGAATATTACACATCAATCGCCTCTCTCGGTCCTGTCAAGCCGGAGGTTGCAGACAGGCGACGACGTGTAACCGTGCCCAGGCAGGCAGGCAGGCGGGCAGGCAGGCGGTGATGCTCCTCACTGGAAATCCGCTTTCTGTGCGTATTTGTGTGTGCGTGTGTGTGTGTGTGTGCGCAATGCAAGCTGACAGGGATGCTGCTGTCTGCCCACTCGGAGAATATTTTGCAGACTGTCTATATGCAAAAAAAAAAAAAAAAAAAAAAAAAAGAGAGAGAGAGAAGGAGCCGAGGCTTCTCCCAGCCCGGGGTTGCTTCAGGGGCTCCTTGGATGCATGGACAGCCCCTTGCCACAAAGGCTAGCAGGCTGAACTGAGCATCTAGCAGCTAGCCTTGGCTTTTGCAGTCGAGATGAAGAAGAAGAGGAGGAGGAGGAGGAGGAGGAGGAGGGAACAACAAGCGCCTGTGATCATGCAGTTGTCCTGTCTTTTGTTCTCCCTGCTGCCCCAGTGAAGAAGCCGCAGGAGGGAATTAAAGAAGTGGATCAAATGCTCCTCTCTCTCTCTCTGTGTCTGTGTCTCTCTCTCCTCCCCACCACCTCTGCTGCTGCTGCTGCTGCTGCTGCTGCTGCTGGCCACAGATTGAGTCTGAAGCCCCGGAGCTCAGTCAGTCAGTCTGAGTGACGTCGCAGCAGCAGCAGCTCGGCTGGCCCTCCCCTCTCTCTCTCTCTCTCTCTCTCTCTCTCTCTCTCTCTCTCTCTCTCTCCACCATCACCTACATGTCAACTTACAGCTGCAACAAAACCTGCATGCTTTTATTTTCCTTTAATTGCAATAAATCATAATTATCATTAAAAAAAGATGTAAGATTGTTGCCTGTTTGTTAAACCTGCAAATGCTTTGCAACTTTACAAGCTGTGAGACTTTACAACACCTGCACCTGATCATGTTGTAGTCTCCTGTTCATGTCCCATTGCTATTTTTTCTTCTTGTTTGTTTTGTTTTTGTTTTTTTCATTTATGTTCTACCTTAGTACTTGTTTTGTAAATCTGCACATTCTACTTTAGTACTTTTTGTAAATATGTACACTTGTTTCCCTCCTTGATTCTATTTTTGTGGGATTAATAAAGTATTATCTTATCTTATCTTATCTTATCTTTAAAAAAACAGCAATTAATCTGTGTCATTAATCTGTTCAGTTTAGTATGATGAACGTTCAAATGATATAGAGCAGTCTAAGCGACTGTAATCAGTATTCTATTAAATTAAACACGAGAAAGGGTGAATAATTAAAAAACACTTGAATAGAATAAAACTAAATGAATCAGTTATTCGAATTATAAAAGCCATTAATCAGATTGGACAATAGACAAAATATGATACAGTGGTTATTAATTGTTTAATCAAGATAATATGAGACTGTAATGGGATTGGTTCACAGAATCAATTTGAGCACGCAGTCTAAAACTAAGGGAATGATTTCTTGTATTTAAAAGTGATTTGACAACATCACTTTGAAATGTAAGACTAGTACAAGATGCGTCCTTCATTCAATATGCATTTTGTTTTAGTCTAACCACCTGGATCCCAATTTATTTTTTCAATTTGGCGGTAATCTTGCAGGTAGTCGTGGATCCATTTAAATGACTTATGAATTCTTAATAGGACGCTATAATGTGAAGCAAGCAGTCCAGATTGATTAGGCTCACATTTCAGGGACCCGCTCCAGGCGAGGATGCTCCTTCATGCGGCCTTCAGAGGATCAAATTCTGACTGAAGGTATGTTATGTCCAAAAAAAGATTAAACCTTCAACATTGCATCACCAGAGGTTTAAAACTAGTGGTCAGCATGTAAATGAATTTTGGGAAAGTGATGGCCAGTTGGGTCTTTCAAATTATGGCAGAAAAGAGGCTACATTAGATGACATGTGTTATTTGTTATATATTGATTGTGTTTATATCGCCCACTCCTGTGTGTAATCCCACACATGGAGACAGCAAACTGCCTGAGAATGTATCCTATTACATGTATCCTTATCTTTTACGTTGGGCAGCACGGTGGTGCAGTGGGTAACACTGTCGCCTCGCAGCAAGAAGGTTCAAATCTCGGCCGGAGCATTTCTGTGTGGAGTTTGCACGTAGTCCGGTTTTGTCCAAAGACATGCACATAATAGGTCAGGTCAATAGGTCAGGTTTCAGATCTCCTCACCTTTGAGCAGATAAGAGAGAGAGATTTCCAGTTGAACAGTTCAAAGACTGAGGATCTCTAGTTTGTGCAACATAGGTTAAACATTGTATCCCACACACCCTTTCCCCAAAAAAGATTGCCAGAAAAAAGGTGTTCTGTTCCTGCCGTGAGTCTCCAAACACTTCAGGATCCTAACGATACTTTGGATTCCCCATCACTTAAAATCTATTCTGTAAATGTCACGGCAGGGTATACGTGAAGATGAAAGTCCAGTCCAGTATGACATGCAATATAGCCACTGGTGTGCCAAAAACATGGTAACAGGTTTAACTCAAGGCATGTCTTGGATGATTTGATGAACACAAAGTTTAAACATGCAGTTTAATTCATTGAAGAACACGCTGTGGTGCAGAGCCTATTCTCAGAGAGAAAAGGGGAAAAGTATCTAACCTTTTGTGCTAGAAACGGTCCTGGATCTTCTCATGTGTGTAGGTATCTCTGACAAAAACTAGTGGTTTTCAAAGACGCAGCATGTGAAGTCGAAACCAGGAATGCTTTGGTTGATTTAATTTGCTTTGATTTTAGTGTTATATATCTTACAATGTCAAAGTTAAATTCCATCTAAGTAAAGTGAGGGATAAAAGCATGAATCTTAGAGAGGCCAACTTTCATCATTCCACATAAATTGTTTGTTTAATCCCAGAGAGGGATTGTGTTATATACATAAGAGCCCTTAAAACCTAATACTGAAAACCTTGGCAAACATCTTCAAGGCCAAGGTCACATACTGCTGGTTTTTGGAGCACTTATCACAGACAGCACACTCTTGTCCTCCTGTTGACTCTATTATTTTGACATGTTACATAACTAGACTGCCATAATAATAAAAAATCTATTTGGAAGAAGACTGCTTCAAATCACCCTTAAGATGGAGGATTTTAATATGATTTTATTTTGTCATTTTTACCCAATATGTAAGTCTTAAGTCATGTCCCCATTCCTAGCCGTGAGTCCCAAAGATATTTTCACCACGTGAAATATAAAAACTAACAAAGCAATGATAATGTAATCAAACACCATAAGAGTAAATGTAAATTCAATCTGTTTATATTGCTGACATGCATTGCAGAAGGACAAAACTGCATTTACACAGGAAATGAAATTTGGGCAAAACAAAACAAACATGACTCAACAATAAATATCACTTGGTGCAAATATAAGCAGTAATTTATCCATTCCTCATAAAATAGCACAAGTTATTCAAGCTCACATCCACTCTGCACCTTCTTTTCACCTCATCCCTCTCTATCAACAGTGCAAGGAGTCTTTAAATGATCCTGCCATTAAGTTAAAACCATTCACCCAAAACACATCACATCAAAATGACCTCCAGCCTTTAAACACCGGCCTTAAAAAAGTCTGTTCTGCTGCCTTGGCCATGGTTATTCAGCTCTGGGAGAGAGTAACAAGTCATTCAAGGGTCAGGTCCAAGTGAAATCGTTCATTCAAGTCAAGTCAGTGGTGTCAAAGTCGAGTTGAAAGACCTTTTAGACCAAGACATATAACTCTAACGCGTGAGTCTTCACATTTAGTGAGCAACATTAATCTTTCAGTCTTCACGTCTCCTCATTTTCCTGGTTAGTTTTCACATACATTTGTAATTTCACACTTTCAGTGTAAAATATGCTCCGGAAACATCTGGCACAACCCATATCAGGATTGGAAAGGAACGTGGTGGTGTGTCTGGAGTCTGGCAAGTGCTAATGAAGTTCAATTATATTTAAGTCTTTGAAATGTTCAAGAAAGCACAAATGAAGTATGTTTTTATTTAGTTTTATTATCCTGCCCAGACAGTAGCACATATAAACACAAAGGCAGGTTTGACATACACTTTTTAGAAGTTTTGCATCCCTTTGATTTTTCACCTAGTTTAAAGTGTTTACACCAAGTGATAAACTGTAACAGCGACCACCACAGCTATCCAGGCCTGTCTGTGAAATGCTGCACAGCACTGACACCTAGTGGGTCTACACTACCAGTATTACATTTCAAAGAACAATGGGTCCTTTGTGTCAGGGATTTTTTTTCAATTCTCTTTCTTTCTTTCTTTTTTTATACATAAAATACAAGAGAAAAATGAGTCGACACATAATGACTTTTTTTCTACTCGCAGACCAAATCCAGCAAAAAACACTTCACAGAGCTGTTTTGAGAAGTATAATCTCAGCAATCTTCTCTCATTTAAGGGCCTCACCGCCATTATATTCAGTGAGCTCACATCTTGGAGGCAGCTTGAAAAGAGAAACATCTCTTTTGATAAAAAATGAGTCTGGAGCACTTAAAGAGGCAGACAAGATGGTACTTTAAACAAGCAGCATCCTGTGTTAATTCAGCCAGGAACAGTTATTTACCCCACATCACTCTTCATCCTTTAATGTTTTTATTTGCACTGAGGTATTTGGCAAGACTTTGAGGTGCTTAATTTAGTTTGAGCGTGACTTACATCGCAGCACTGATTCTTAACCTATCAAATGTTTCGGTTCCAGTCCAAAAAATGTCCTCATAGCAAAGGCACTATCCTAACCTAACTAAAAACAGACATTCAGTGGAAGAAAAGGGAAAGACACAACTACAAAGGCTTTCGAAATAAATGCACTTCTTAGACGACATCAAACGCACACACAAACGCGCACACACCCAAGCCACAGGCATGCACATGTGCGATGCACACAGAGACGTTTTACATAATTCTGTGACCAGTTTGCAGAAGTCTGAGCTTCAGTTTTTCTGATTTCTGCAGGATTTTGTAACAGCAAACTGTGTTTTCTGTCTCTGAATCTTATCCTGCTTTAATAAGTCACAGGAGTGATGTGTTTAAGTGTTTAGTTTTCCTCACATCTGGCACATTTTCACCCAGACTACAATTGATTTTTTTTTTTTTAATTACATTTTGAGCATTTATCAGTGAAGTGGGGAAAACAAATGAGGAGGAGAAAGACGAAGTAAAGATCAAATCAAATACATCTGGATGAAATTAAGTCTTTTTTGTTCATTTGGCCCATGCTTCATTCTGAAATAAAACGTCTTACTCTATTATCTAAACCTTACCCTATTATCAGTGTCAGTGTCTGCAAAAGTAAAAGTTCCTAAATCAAACACATCCCTTGGTCTGCTGTTACAAAACTTGACAGATGTCTGTGTTTGAGGGTGCACTTGATGTTTTTTTAAATGACTCATGTAAATGTTTTAATGATCCTTGTAAATGTTTCATGTCCATCTGTTAGATCTGGTTATTGTTTTATGTTATCTCAGCCCACCCCCAACTATGCAAAGACATAGATATTAAGATATTAGTGATCTCTCAGTAACGCTGTTGTTGCTTTGTCACAATTTGCTTTGTTGCTTTTCAACAAAGGGGAAACGTTGGTCTTTGTCAGTCGGGCATGAAGTAGTGTTTAACACAACCTGCCAGCAGATGGAAGCATAACACAGAGCACAGGCATCCTGATGGAGAGCAATCCTACAAACATCACTTTCATTTTAATCTCATTTTTTAAAGGCCAGACCTCTGGGTCTGAGTGCAAATCCAAAACAACACGCACACGAAATTAGAGTCTCTGCGTCACGTGTTGTGAAAAGACAGAATCTCTGTGTTCTGAAAATGTGTGAAGCAATCTGTTGCAATATCTTCTATCGCTGACAGCATCTTTCCATTCATTTCTCATTATAATCCTCTATCAGGTGTTAGTCTGACAACCTCTTCGCGATGAACGCTGACGATGACATAAAAAGGTTGAGAGGCGTCATTTGTGGCTATCTCATCTGCTACACACACCGGACTCTTTTCTCCTTTTACTAATAAGTCAGGTTTTCTGCTCTGTGTGTGTGTGTGTGTGTGTGTGTGTGTGTGTGTGTGTGTGTGTCCGAAAGAGCTCTAATGGCTTATGCTGATATTTGACCCTGCAGTCATTAGAAAGTGACTCACTGATACTATACACATCTTTCATTATTCTGACATTCTGTGCAGCATTACAGCCTCACCTCATTCATCTCGGTGCAATTTTCCTCTCCATCTGTAGCTCTTGTATATTGATCTGGGCCTCTGCAGCATCATGTCGTAACATCATACTCTATCTGTTGAATGACTCATGTGTTACGCTGTAGTTTTAAAGGACAGGATTTATTCTCTTTGTCAGGATTGCTTTCTCCATTGCCAAATTGTCTCACCTTGTTTGATATTTTTTTAATTTAGTAGAAGTAGTCCCCAACATCCAATGAAACAAAACATCAAGTATTAAAATATGAGTGTCGACATTATGCAGCAGGAAAGAATCTTTTGCTTGCACTCTTTATAAATCTCTTTGAGAAGTTTGACACCGGCTGAGTTACTCCGCTCCTCGTGAGATTGATTTCCTCGTCACAGGATGGAAACCTATCAGTCTTAAATATCAGAGAGAAGCTGATTATTTAGTCTCCTGCTTAAAGACCTCTCCTGCTCCTCCGCTGGTGAGTATCTTTCCAGGGCGATTTTTTTTTTTTTTATTGTTGGAGTAAGTGAAAACACCATTCATCTGGTTTGTGTCATGACTGGAGCAAGTATTCCATGCGTCATTCTTTCATCCAAAGCTAAGGCCCATGATGCACCTCCGCCCAGTTCACTGCAGCTGTGATGGAAGCCAGGTTCAAGTCCAGAGAGGAGGAACAGGTCAGTACTGGTTCTCACACTGCGTTACTGTTAAGATACATGACGTTTTTTAATAATCCAGTTATGGACAGTTTAAAGAAATAACATCAATAGCTGTTTAAAACTAACTCACCTTTGTATACACACACGCGCAGATCCCGCCCTCACACGCCCATAAATCTCTAGACTCCATCATGATTCGGACCTGCATCATCACTCATCTTCTACACTCCTTTTCTCCCTCCCTTCCCTTTCGCCGGTGCTCTCGTCCTCCCCTCCCTATGCTTCAGAGCCAGATGGATTACCTCATCAATCAAAGTTCCCAGAATCACATCCTGTGTGTGTGTGTCCCACCAATGCAGTGTCTCCATTCAGTAGGAGAACAGTATGAGGTACTCACTACAGCCATTTTGTAACAATAACACACACACACACACACACAAAACGATATTTCAAGTAATCACTTTATCATTCCTCCCTATTCGTCTGCTCGGTCTTGAAGGGAGCCGCACAGGAAACTGATAATTTTGCCCGTGCACGAAAGCCTCTTTAACGCTGTTGGAGAAAATGATCAAAATGTCTAGGGGCCCCCTCGGTAGGTTTGACACATTACGGACGTCGGTAACCCTTCACGGTTGTTGAGAAGGACAAACTAGATGAAGTCTAAAAAAATCAGAATAAATGATCTATAGCAGGGAGGCAGAACAAGGGGAAGGGTTTTTCATTTTTACAAATACAAGTACATCATCAAAAAATAAAGATTTGAACAAGTTGTGAATCGAAGCTAACCGAAGTTGAAAATATATATATATAAAAAAAAAGACTTTTAAAAAGAGTTAAAGTTCATCAGTTAGATTATGAAACAGGTCTTAAAAAAAGATTCACAATTGGATTGAAACCAAAATTGATTGCAAACAAATTATAAGTGAAAAAAAGAAAGTCAGGCATATTTTTAGATTTTAAAAGAATAGCAAAGTCAAAAATGGCGGCAACAGAGTTTGAAGATCTTGATCCCTCCCCCCCCTAGGAAAGTTTACAGTGTCGTACAGCCCCTGTATTTTTTTTTTTTTCCTCCTCGAAAGGAACAATTATGGAGCGGGCAATGCTGATAACACTGCAGGAATTTGAAGCATGCACAAACAGCCCTTCCCCCATCCGCCTAGCTCTCTCTCTCTCTCTCCCCCCTTCCCCCTGCCCTCGTCCCCTTCTTTCCTTCCCTCCCACTCCATCACCAGGCTTTCTTTCTGCCTCTTTACACTCAAATCTGTTGCTCAGATTACTTCCAGCTGGAACATAGAGTAAATAGCCCACTCAAGGAATTCTTGAAAACTAATTTACTCCAAAAAAAAAAAAAACGACCAGCGTCAAAATCTCAAAGAAAATAGAGGGAATTGGAGTTTTCACTTCTTCATTTCTGCCGAACTTGATCAAAATTGTTGCATTGTCATGCCAGAAGAGGTGTTAATTTGTGTACCTTCTATTTACAAATTCACAGTTTCTCTCTGACAGTCACAGCCTGATGTGTTAGTTGTTTTTACCAACCTGAACCAATCAAGATACAGTGACTAGAGGCAAAAAAAGTCTTAATAGACTTATCTTTGGTATTTTATCATCTAATCTGTGAGTGTTTGAATTTACTAGAGATTAAAAAACAGAAAAAACTGCAATGCATTGTGTTACTCAAGTTCATCACAATATGATTTTTATTTTATCAACATCATTGTAATTGCACAAGTTAAACAGCTAATTCCCTGCACAAGATGTTGTAATTTCATTTTCATTTTACATAGATAAAAAGTATTTGTTGACAACTTTTCACACATAAAATCAACTCATGATGGTTGTGCTCGTTGATGACGTTGAACATTAAACTTTATAAAGGTATGCTCCGCAGATTGAGCCCTAATTTAAAAGGTAGCGTATACTAAGGATGGATTAAAATAAGGTTAGACTTTGGCCTGCCTTTGCCAAGTGCTCCACAACCCTGACAAAACTTATTTTGTTTCATTTGTATTGGGGCAGAGACATACTCATTCACATTCACAAGAGGGATTCGCCTATGTTCAAACAGGCTAATGACATTTTCTTTGTCAGCCATTCCCCTCAAGCCGTCCTCACCAAAACTTCCTCTTTCACACTCTCCCTCAAAAACACATTCGAACCACAGGGCATGCTTGACTGATTGTCTGGTGTGTGAGTGTGTGTGTGTGTGTGTGTGTGTGTGTGTGGTCTGCCCAGCGGACGTGTAAAACTCCTCTCACGTGAAGTAAGCACATAGACGTATATACATCTGTTTGTCTGTACACGTACTTTTACTGTTTCTTATTTACTATAACAGGGATACAAGTAGTGCCAAAATATCCCTCCCCTGTTTCACTAAAAAGCACAATTACAAGTGTACGTTTAATGAGTTCAGTATGTTGTATTGTGTATTGTGTGTTCATTATCCTGAAATTGACTTTAATTTGAAATTCGCGTCATTATTTATGACACTAAACAGTCGCGCAAATGCAAATGGATTGCTGAATGATGAATGATTTATTTCTAATGATAAAACAACAATTTTACTGTTTGTTATGATTGCAGAAATTCCTGCCGGATGATGCACAGTTGACGGGTTTCTGATGTTAAGCATGATATGAATATAAATATTTTAGTTTTGCCTTTAACTGGCTGTTTTCCCTTTCCCCTCCATTTTCCCGCTCAAATCTATTCAACCACCGTTTGTTGTTGTTGCCCCTCTGTTAGCCGTTCTGACCTTGAACCCCACACAGTCAGTCAGTCTCAATGACTGAGCCCCTCACTCACACATGAACTCCCTGAACCCTTCCACGCCATTCATATAAACTTTCCTCTCCACACACACACACACACACACACACAGACTCCCCTTCCTTCCAAACAACAGCTCACTTTGATGACGGAGGTTGCCCCCCACAGCACTGATGCTGTTGTGTGTGTGTGTGTGGGTGGGGGTGGGTGTGTGTAGAGGAAAGTTTAATGCAGGCAAAGGGTGGAAGGGTGGTATTTCCTCGTGTGCTGTTGTCCCTTAAATAGGATGCATATGGGTGGTAGCTGTAGTTGTTTTGTTGTGTTTTCTTGCTGAACTTGCAAATTCAGATAGATTTTTTTTTCTATATATATCAGATTAACTTTTGTGTATTGTTTTAGGATTTCAACACAAAACTGAAGAAGACCAGATGAAGTCTCAGTTTAATGGAACGACCTTTGACCTGTGTTTCCAAACACTTGAATTTCAAGGTTCACGCCCACATCAATGGGGTAATAAATTAAACAGAACTTTTTTTTAAAGAAATAGGCGATGCACCATATCATCTATCCCCAATACACACTATTAGGCAATTCAGCAATTTACACACACTCACATGCACATATATATATATACACACACACACACACACACACACACACACACTGCTTAGCTACCCTAGAGGTAATAAAGCCAGAACTCTTGGGATGGAAGGGGCTGGGTCACCTAGCAACGAGCCTGTTGACGTCCAAACAATGTTCACGTCGTCAAAGTGGCTGGTTGTGCCAGACTGAAGGTTCTGCTGAGTGCAACAATGTCACTGGTGTGTTCCTAAATGCAGACAGAGGAACAGCCCACGTACAGGCTGCCGGACTGAATGAAACAGAGACCAATACAAACTGCTTATGGCGCTTAATTCATAGAAATACCGCTCACGCTGCTGTACGTGTCATTTCACGGCCCACGGAGAGGGCATGCGGGGTTTTACAGCGAAGTAAAGAAAAGAGAAAGATCTGCTCACCAGGAAAACTGGAAACTTTTGTGAGATTCTATATTCGGTATCACTTTTTACTGAATGAATTCATCTTCTACATTATAAATGGTTTGTTTGGGTCGGTTCTGAGGTCCAGGCAAACTGTCCAACTTTAGTTTTGGGAATTGTCAAGGTCGTCCAGCTCGGCTCCTTCATTTGTATAACAGGCACATACATCGTGAGGGGAATTCAATTCTGCCCACCAGTTGTAGAGAAATCAAAGAGACTGTGGTCCATCTGTTTGATGTCATCTTGTAGCATGTTTGTGCTGTCTGTAACATGCTGGAAAATATGTGCTTCACCTTTCCTCTTGCAGGGATACTTGCATTAGAGCACTATCAATAATACAATCAAATGCTGTGATCTTCATAGTGAGCGGCACATGCGGCATAGGTGGAGCAGAGATAATTCAGGCTACCCCTTGACATATCAAGAGTCGCAGATATGCTTTGTGGTGTAACCAGTGCCGATTATTTTGAATGCCACTGCGTTTTAGGCATCAGGTTTCAGCTGCCATCTGTGTCGGGATACATCTCCCGGGCCAATCACTGGCAACAGGAGAAAGTGAAAAGGTATTTAAATATAGCAGGAGTAGATAAGAAGCCAGAGACAGGCAGCCATGGATAGGATGCAAAAGGTAACTTCAGGACACTGCTCATTCACACTCTGATGGCAAATGTTTAGGTTTAGTACCCTCTCTGTGTGTGTGTGTGTGTGTGTGTCTGCTGTTTAACAGCCTTCGTCTGTGACCTTCAGAGGAAACTGCAGGACGACGTCAGTGCGGGCACCAGATGCACCAATCATACTGCATTAAACCATGACCAGTCAGCATCACTGAATCATGCAGATGTTTATTTTAGACCTTTTCTAAGACATGGTCTCTGTAATTGGCTGTGCTTGGCTGATGACTACACTCCATCGAGAGTTTTCACTGCGTCTGATTCAGTGTCTCCTGTGTTGTGCTGCATAATTAATCACGTCATGTTAATTGAGGAAATCGTGTCTTGCATGAGAGGAAACTCAGCGGGATCAAAGTTAGACTCCGGATCAAACACAAACCATATGATTGACTTTTGATCATCGGTTACTCCTATGCATTGCGAAAGACGACGCAAAATCCCAGAGAAAATTATAAGTTTGAACTCTAAGCTACAGCGTTATTATTCTAAAAAGTCCAAAGCAGTGTTTTTACATAAATACATGTAAATACTATATGTACAAGTCTATATTTAAATGAGAAAATACTGTATAGGCCATTGTTCTCTCTATCTTCAGCGGATGACCACCCACCATTGAGCTTGGGTCTGCCCGATGGTTTCTGCCTGTTAAAAGGAAGTTTTTTCCACACCACCGTCGCCAAAGTGCTTGCTCATGGTGGAATTGTTGGTCTCTGTGACACAAACAAGACGTGGACCATATCTCCACAATGCTTTTTTTTTTTTTTACAAGACACCGAGCTTGATGTGTTTTAGCCGCTTGCTCTATATTTAATTTTAACCGTACCGTTTAAGTGATGGCTGGAAAAGAAGTGGCTGTGGTGAAGTGACACCATAATAATGACATTATGGTTCTATGACCCGCTCACCCGTGCCAATGTGAAGATTTTTAAAGGTTGAGTGTGTCTGGGACACTCGTCTCGTCTTTCTTTTCAATTATAGAGGTCCTTTCTCGTTGACATTCATTATAGAAATGTGTCTTTTCATCCCTGCAGGACAGTGACAAACAGATTCCATATATTTACACTACTTTTCTGATGTAAACATTTGCAATCTAGAGGTATCAAAATATCTCAGTGGTAAAAATCTGATTAAATTAAAGAGAAATAGGGGCGGTCGGTAGTGTAGTGGGTTAAGCGGCCGCCCCGTGTGTGGAGGCTATAGTCCTCGCTGCAGCCAGCCCCCTCTCTCTGCCCTCTGCTTCCTGTCTATCTTCAGCTGTACTATCAATAAAGGCATATAAAGGCCAAAAAAATAATGTTTATAAAAAAAAAATTAAAGGGAAATGAACATTAATGTTCATGATTCTTATTTTATGGCACAGAACGAGTCAAAATACAGCAGAGATATGTGACGTCCCCTTTGTATTGGGAAGTGCTCCATATGTAATAAAGTCTGGCTTTGACGATATGAACTAAACAAAACATTTACACTAACATTTATTTTAGTTTATGATCTACAGACTTCCCCAACTAGGACTTGTTATAACTTCAGATGCGTAGTACTGTTTGTACTGCTCTGCAATCAATACAAACAAACATGGAGGGAAGGTTACACAAGCAAAGAGGAGGACAGCGGCAAAAACCAAAGAAGGCACGCACACTCTGGTTGGGTTAAAAGGTGGTGGAGTTTTTATACACGTATCACGCACTATGGCCTTATCGCAGATAACAAGGCTAAGCACTGTCATCAGCACTTTCAGCACTATGGACTCATTCAATAGTATTAAAGGGGAGGCAGAAAATATGACTCAGAAAAACATGTCACGCTAACACTGCCTGGCATGATCACATGATCCTTCACTGTTGTGTAAGTTTGTAGTTTTGCCTTATTATTATTTTGATCATGTGACCACTGATCCTCCTCAAGCTCGGCTGTTTGAAATACACATGAGATTTGTCCACTAAAGTATTTGTATGCATGATTGTAAAGCATTTGTTTAATATTCCTGTATGGGATAACAGTATATTAGTGGTAGTCAATACGTTTATAGGATATTGTAAATATATGGCTCTTGTATCAAATAAGATATCGAATGAACGTTTTTATTGTGATATCTGAATGCAAATAAAACTGATTAGGGTTAGTAAGATTGCTGAGTGCAATTACATATTGCATAGTTCACTGTTACTGGTTTTATTTAACTGTTATTTATACATGTATATATAGTGTTAAAATAGGATATAGTATAGGGGTATAGTGTTAAAGTTTTGTTTTCTTACTATCTTACTTACCGTTGGGAGCTGCTGTAACAAAAACTATTTCCCTGCGGGGATTAATAAAGTATTTCTGATTCAGATTCTCTGATTTTGAATTATATCACCTGAACCTCTCCTTCCCAGCACGATGGAGAATGTACGGTGGCTGTGAAATGTGAAACAGAAGAACAAAACACGAAAGGCTTTACTTTACTTAGACCCACTTTAGTTTGGCATTTCTGGGCTACTATAGAAACACAGTGGTCCAATATGAGGACCCACAAGCTCATTTTAAGGTAACAAAAACATAACGATTCTTATTTTTTTAAAGGTTAGATTTTAAAGTTTTTTTTAAAGGTGATTATACACTAATGAAAACATACGCGTGCATATAATATTCAGTTTTCTGTAAATAGAGTCCCCTAAATGTGACACACTGGACCTTTAAGGCTGCTGTTAAAGGAACGCCTAGAGTACACAAATATTGAAGTGAAGTGAGGTCAAGGAGTAAATTAAGGACCCCAACAGACAAAAAAAAAAGATTTTACAAGTCCTCAAAGTTAACAGTTTTTGTAAAGCTCTCCCCCGGTGAGAGGAATAACAGTGGGCGGTCAGTGAAATTGAGCTTATCCACCCCCCCTCCTCTCTCTCTCTTTCTCCGTGAGGGACCCCTGAAGTAGCCCAGGGGCCAGCAGTGGGGGCCCCTGTCCTGCTTGCAGCAGCAGCAGCAGCAGCAGCAGCAGCAGCAGCAGCACCACTCTCAGTCTATCAGCGGGACTCCAGGAACTCACTTCCCCAGCTGCTGACGTCAGCTGGCAGCCTGGGCTGTGCTCGCCGCTTCGGACATAAGCGCCGAGGAAAAATGCTGCTCTCCGTGCCGCCAAGGGCAGGAATCAACCCATACAACGGCTATAACAGCAGAAACAGCAAAAAGGTAAAACGCTTTGGGGATTTTTTATTTTCTTTAAGAAATAAAACAAAGCTTGTTCGCCCTGCAGGGCAACACGCCCGTGTGTGTGTGTGTGTGTGTGTGTGTGTGTGTGTGTGTGTGTGTGTGTGTGTGTCGCGAACCAAAAACGAGAGGGGGGGAAAAAGGCTTGTGACAGTGAGCTGCAGTGTCCTTGAAAAGCGAAACGTACTGAATTTAACTTCAGACTTCGTGGAGTGAAAACAGCTTTTTACGGAGCAGTGCGTGCGTGTGCGTGCGTGTGTGTGCGTGTGTGTGCGTGTAGGTGGGAAATTAGCTCGGGTCCTGTCATGTTGGTCCGCCTGGTGTTTTTATTTAGTAGTATTTGTACGTGTGTGTGTGTGTGTAGTGTAGTGTACAGTAAGGATGTCGACACTGTCTCTGCTCACTCATTTGAAAGAGGGGAGAAAAAAAAAGTCAATGGTGGAGAGCAACTTTTATGGGCAACTGTGTCGGCGTCGGGATAAGCGCGTCTGCGTCCTGGATGTGTTTGTGGAAGTGGGGGTAGGGTAAAAAAAAAAAAAAAAAAAAAAAGGCAGAGCCGAGGGAACATGTTACAAAATGAATTCTGCCTCTTCCTCTCCGGGCGATCATATCATAAAAATAAATAAATAAATAAATAAAATCAGCTCTTTATTGTCTGCTGCGTAAGTTTGCAAAGTTTCTCTTTTTTTTCCTTTTTTTTTCTTTCCTCGTTTCCCATCTGAAAGCGGAATATGCCCCACCCCTTGAAAAATCCCACCAGACCATGATGACTACATTCCCAGAATTATGAATCGCGCTCTCGTGGTTACATTCAGTGTTGACACTGTCACCTTTGTAACCAATATGAGAAGGAGAAACTCAAACACATACATAAAATGCACAAGCTTTTATTATAAAATACATAAATTGCATCATTCAGGTTCCTGATGGCAGCCCTGAATCTTCTTTTTTTTTTTAAACTTTTCTGATTTGTGTGTTTCCATTTGGTAACGCAGAGGTTGTATCATGTGTCTGCATTGGATCACTGGATTCACCGTGGTTCCCTCCTGTCCTTCCGCTCTGTGTGCTGCTCCTGAACTCTTTAAATGGCATTTTGAAAATGTATATTGACATATTGTCTTTCTGTGATCTTGTGGGCACCGCCTGGCTGCTCCATCCTGATGTCAGCACTCGTGTCTGTCTGAGGAAAACAGCATTGAATTTGTTTGTTCCACACACACACACACACGCAGATCTTGTAATTTACTGAATCTTTACTGAATATACATTGATATGTGGGTTTTCCTTATTTGAGCTGTTGCTAGGTTGGACCCTCAATTTGTTGCTATGAGGAGACAAACAGATCCGTCCCTAAACTATCAGAGCGAAACCATTTTTAGCTCGTCGGAGGAGCAATAAAAAATGTTGAGTAGTGCTTTTTAAAAGGAAATACACTGTATGAGCAGTCTTGTGAATGTCAGCAGTCGCGGTTTCATTGTTTTAATTTGTTCCTGTCGTTTATGACCATATGCATAATAAATGTATAATGCAATAGGGATAAAGTGGCCATTTTCTAACTGCTAACTGTTTGATATAGACACTGTTTTTTTCCTCTCTCCATGGTCTGATCCATGTTTTGACAAGATTCCACCTTTTTAATTGTTCTGTATTAAATGAACTGTCCTCATTTCAAACAGCAGTGTCCCATCCAACATCAACAAGAGACTAGATTTATTAGCATTAACAAGAATCAGCTTATGAATGGACTAGTTAACTGAAAAAAATAATATTTAGCATCTGTTTTTGGTCATGGATCAATCGTTAATAAATCCAACTCAAAACTGAAGATTTGTTGCTTTTCTTTGTCATGTCATAGTAAATATATCTTTGTGTTTTGGAAAGCAGTTTGAAGACGGGAAGTTGGAACTAGAATATTTAAAAAACTAAACTACAATTGTATAATATAGAAAATAATAATCAGATTACTCAATAATGAGAGTTTTTTGTTGTTGTTGCAGCCCTAATAAGCTTTGGGTCATGCATTGCTGTTTGATCTTTTGAAATGTGAGCATGTTAAAAGAAAAATTGAACATTAAATATGAATATGAAGCTTAGCATTAAGACCAGAAATGGTGGGAAAAGTTGGCCTGGCTCTGTCTGAAGATAATAAAAATCCTCCTGTGCTTTTCCCCGAAATGTTGAACTCTTCCTTTAAGCAGAAATGAACGCAGCGCTAGGTTAGTTATTTGTAATTAATGG
The DNA here is from genome assembly GCF_000972845.2 of Larimichthys crocea. Taxonomy (NCBI): domain Eukaryota; kingdom Metazoa; phylum Chordata; class Actinopteri; family Sciaenidae; genus Larimichthys; species Larimichthys crocea. The sequence continues at coordinate 17,898,365 of NC_040016.1, forward strand.
ATCAGCTCTGTCATCATGGGAACATTTTGAGAACTGTGTGTGCTTTTTATTGTTGATTGCCCATAACAAATCTGTTCCAAGATCAGATAGACCAGGAACCCATCATGATACGTTATCTGAACATTAAAAAAAGGAATGTTAGACGAAGGCTAACACTTTATTGATCCAACGCTGGGAAAGGGTTGCAGCGAGCGAGCGACGGCGCTTTAAGCTTAAATAAAATGACACAAAATGAACCAGCTGTACGTGGAGAGACAGAGGGTGCAGAGCACTGCAAAGCTATATGACTGTATGAATTATGAGCATCTATTACACACAAATGAAGCATGAAAAAAATAAAGAATGTCAAAGGAAGTTTTCTCCTCCAGTTGCTTTAGTGGTGCCGGGCTCCTCTATTTAGTGGAGCGAAGGTTCACAGAAAGGTCAAGTCTCTGTGTTGTGATTCCTAGCATTTCCTCCTCCCACCTCCTCCGCCATCTCATTCTTATTTATCTCTCGCTCACACTCTGCCGTACCTGAGCCGAACGAGTACACGAAATAAAAGTCTGATCGCAGAAATAAACACGCAGAGAGGGTCGAGAAAAGCTCTCTTTGTGCGTGCGGAGGTGATTACGGAGCCCCGACGACTAAAAGGTGTTTGGTTTCTGTTGTGCTTAATGCCAGCTGCTCCTCCCCTGACTCAGCACCTCATTTCCTCCCTCAAATAAATAGAATTAATGTTCTCAAATCAAATTTGGTCGGTTTCCGTGTAAAGCTTCCTGGATGGAAAAATAACAGGAGGCGGCTTGTCGCTTCACAAGGTATCATGCGTCTCGCTCGGGGCCTCGTCGAAGCGGCTTGTTTTTGTACTTGTCAATCAGATTTTTGTTCTCATCTTGGCTGGAGTTCTTTTTCAACCAATGTCAACTCACTGCTGTGATTTAAAGATCTCAGTGCCTCAGCACATATTCAATCGGATCAAAACACAGCCAGATATGAAAAGAAATCAAACAAACACTGAAACTGGAGCGTTTAATTGTTACACAGCTATAAAAGGGTTCACCGATAGCACAAGTCTTCATATCAGTGATTTTACTCTTTCACTTTCAACCTCACATGCTTTCAGACGTCACTGGTTATCTAATTCCTGCCTCGTGAACCAATGCAGCTCGACCGCTCTATGCGTCACTGATGGAATCTTTGAAAACAAAAAAAAAAAGTTCACACTTTGAAGCAATCGAAGCAAATGAATCTTTCAGGAAATATTGATTTTCGCTTTATAATGTAGAATCTCCCATTAACACCTCGATCAGAATGAACAGACTCATCAAGCGGCGGCGAGTGGGGCTGGTAAAGCAGGTTCGTCATGTCACAGATGCTGTGCTTGTGGTTTATGAACGTGAATTTGGTGTTTGAGTTGTTAGCTGGTCAAAAATAACCTAGAGTAATTTTACAAGAAATTAAGAAATTGCAATATATATGTTACTGTGAAAAAGTCCCTTGGAATTCAATCATAAGGCTGCATGACCCGGGCGGTTAATAAAACTTAAGGTGCAACATTGACAGTTTGTGTTTAGCTTTCGCTGCTTCGGTGAATTAAATCATGCACTTAATAATTCGCCGACAAACCAAAGAGAACCACAAGAGTTTATTCTGAGCAGGCGGTGATTAATCACTGTACTCTCAACACCAGAGGTACAAGCAAACCCGCAATGAGATTGCATTTATTAATAAATCCTCTTTTAGCTGAGGTCACCAAATCGCCAGTTTTCTGTCTACGTGCAGCTCGGAGAGTTTGAAGACATTTGAAGGGTGTGTTATTTCAGTTTGTTAGTAATTAACGTTGTCTGCCTCACAAAGATGGATCAGTCCTCATCGCAATGAATCATTGTGATCTCAGTATTGATCGAAAGTTATGAAGAAATCACGATGTCGCTGTCGTGCACCATCACGATGTCCCTGCTGTAGTTAATTAGACGATTTACATTTCAAAAGCCAGCGAAAAGAAACTCCACTTTATGTATTTGACCGTTTTATTTATACACAGCACTGCTAATATGAGTTCCCCCAAATATAGTAGTCAGCCGCCGTCTAATCTCAAAAGTCATCAGCCGTGTTAAATGTCATATTTCAAGTGTCTTTGAATTGTAGCAACAAGGGGATTTTGACCAAGCAGTTATTGATTGTATCCGTTTCTCCCTGCAGCAATAGTCTACCAAAAAAAAAACCCTGAAATGTTCAGTGTGATTGATTACTGTACCGAGCTGTCTGTCAAGCTCCATTCAAGTCTGCGCAAGTGTGTTTTCCTATCATACTGACATGAAGCGAAACCAAACGTTATCTGGGAGGCAAGAAATTAATCCAAAAGCACGTTATGCTTAGTGTAGCATGCAGTGGTTCGTTATACGGGCAGATTTAAATTTCCCACGTATTCCCGGATAGCCAGCTGAGAAATTAACCCCAAGTTAAAAGACTTAATACAATGAAATGTACAGTAGATATGTGAACACAGAACACACACAGAGAAACTAAAAAGGGAGGAGGAGGATGGGTGATGTAATGTCCAGCTGCAACGATTAGGTGATTAATCAGCTGTTACATTCATTTCCAAGTATTGTTTTGTATCGATCGCTTCTCCTGATGTCTTTCTTTCCAATTAATAATGAAAATAAAGGAATCTGTCTTGTTTCTTTCTCGCCGTTAGTTATGTGAATTATACATGACATGTAAAAAACCTATTCCTCTCTGAATGGTGTGACCCTGAAATGAAAAACTCAGCAGTTATTTAAAACATTGAATACCTGACGTCACTCCTTCATTGCGCCTTATTCATATTCCATTCGCATAAGATTAAGTTACCTTTAATAAGACCTCAGTTACACGTTTCACCATGAACCTGAGGTTGTTGTTGTTTATTTTACAGCCCACGTATTTATAGCGTGGTAATAAATCATATCTCTAAAAACATAATTCAGTGCAGCTTTAAGCCAGCGAACAGAAACATAAAAAAAACAAAACAATGTGCAGCCATAAAAATAAGATTCTGGCCATTTTGTTTGTACCAACAGCTGCAGGGGTTTAAGAAAATGTGCAAAAATTCATGTGCACTCGCCAGCGGAGTTAGAATAATAACTGGATATATGTCATTCAGTAAGTTAACAAGACATTGCAGGACAGAAATATGCTCATAAATGCACGTTTTTTAACAACTCCACAGCAGGAAATATATTACATACACAGGTAATTGGGTTACTTTGCGTGTTCCACTGCAGTGAGTGTGTCCCCACTGAACTCTCCTGTACAGTTACCTTTGTCCTTCTGGCTCTCTGCCAGGTATATGTTTATCTATCTCTTTGTTTAATGTGTCAGATGTTTTGGATCGGCCCCCCAACTCCAGTGCCAACCGCACAAACCAGCCAAGGTGAACAGGTAGAGTGGGAGACAGAGTCCTTGGAGAAAGCACAGCTGTCAGAAATCCGACGCCAAGTACCGCAGTGATGCCAGACACTCGGTGTGCCTCACATTTTGTTAGATCTCCGGCTGAGCTGAGGGCCAGTGTTTGTAGGTATCTGTTTCCAAGCTTCTCCCAGCTTTGGCCACCTGACCCCGGTTTAAAAGCCACGCACGCATGTGCACGTGCATGTGCATGTGCATGTGCATGTGCATTTGCGTCAAGTTGTGATCAACAGCATTAAAAAAAAAAAAAAAGCAGACAGTTTAAGAGATTAATCGGGGATTGCAAAAATACAAAAAGGAAGAAGAGGGTTTGAGACAGAAAGGAAGGAAGATTCAGGTACGAGTCTGGACGTGAGTTTGTTGTCCCTGTCACCTGGTTGGAATGCAGAGCTCTTCATTCAAATGGCCGTGTGATAAGATCAAGAGCAGACACAGAGGATTTCCTGCTTGCCACCATACTGCAGCTAGACTAGACACAGCCCAAACTTAACCCTTTAAAAAGACCCATTTACATTTCCCAATAGATATCCGACTTTATTTGCTTTTATGTGTCCTTGGTTGGTGAGACAGAGAATTTGCTCAGGTGTAGAATAACAAATGATTGGCTCAATACATTCAGCAAGGCTATAAATCTGTGCATGTAAGTCGGTCAGCTGGTCAGACAGTCATGTCTCTTTCCCGTCAGTCGAGAGCAGGCAGGCAGGCAGGCAGGCAGGCCACGGGAAGGCGGGAAGACCCCCCAACAGCCAGGAAATCCATGGAATTCTGTGGGTCAAACCGGGGTCAACTGCAGACACCTCACACGGAGAGATGGAGATAAAAACAGAAGTGGTGGGACACTAAATAGAGGGTTAGACATCTAAACAGATGTACTCGTGCAGAGTACATACAGTGACGGAAGTGTTTATTCATGTGAATGAATGATTGATGGAGCGTATTTTAATGTCAGCATATAAAATGTGCGCTCAGTCAGTCGGTACCAACAACATTGAGCGTCTGAGAAAAATATGCCGGCAGCTTCAGACTACCAAAGTAAGTTCACATCAAGATTGAGGAAATACAGTGGTTTTATTTATAGGATCTTCTTGTTTTGGTTTGTTTTTTTATATCTCGCTTTTGTCTTAAAAATATCCAGTCATATTTTTGAGCCTTTTGTTATGAGTTTGTAACAGTTCAGCAGATAAGGAAAACTTCTCTGTTTGAACTGAAGAAGTCATCAGATTGTGTAAGACCGCGCAGGCTTCTTGGATCTCCAGCGATGTGGAGTATTACATTTTAAATTTTAAGGGTGAGGATTCTCTCTTTGTGTGTTGTCCTGAAGTCTCACCAAAACCCCATATGTTGCTTTCTGAGGTTCAGGTTTCAAATGCTTCTAGGGTCACGTCAGTGGTTGGAAATACCTCACTGTAATGCTTTCTGTTAAGATTAGTCATGTCAGCTGTCATTAGAATATACAATTACTGGAACTTTTCCTATTTTTAAAGTTTTCTGGAGCAATAATCAGAGACGCTTTTGTATGATATGTGGCGAAGGGGGCTGAATGTTTGAGTGTGTCATTGTCAGGCAAAGATACCAAACTTTCACTGTTTCCATTTTCTCAAATGTGAAGATTTGCTGCTCTTGTGTTTTATGCCAAATTGTAAATTGAATCTTGAATGGGTTTTGGACTGTTGGTCAAACCAAACAAACAATTTGAAGACCTCGCCATCGCAGTCCTAGATTGGACGCATGGATTTGTTTCTAAGCTCTTGTTGCTCTTTCAGCTTTACTCTTCTTATCAAAAATTGGAAGACATTGGTGTCTTCACAGTAACATGCAAATCGAGTACATAAGGACGCAGAAACAGTCTGGAAGGTAATCACCAATCAGCATAGGCCGAGCTTTTGTACTTAAAATTTAATTAGTTCAGTTATATTTCGTAAGCAGAAATGTTTTTAAGCTTGCAATACTTTTAGGGCAACTATGAATGACCAATACAGGACTGTAAATTAAAAAATTAAAAGCCACTTTTGTACTTGGGTAGTGCAATGAAGACACATATACTTTCATGTGAGCATTTCTACCGTACCAGTCTGTTTGTTTTTGTCCTCTAAAATGACAACTTCTAATAAATGCCAAGAGGTTCAGATTCGATTGCATCATAAAGGTCACAACTAATATATTTTGACTCAAGATCTTGTAAAGCTTTTGAAGATTTCTTTTACAATCAAACTCGCTATAGCAGTGTACGTGTTTATGTGTGTGTGTGTGTATGCATGGATGCACTTGTGTGGTTGCAGACTGGTGATTTAAGGGGTTTTTTGTTGCAATGGTTTGCTTCTGGTTCAGTCTGGAGCTTGATTGGGACTTGGCACTCTGGTAAAGAGTGTGTGAATAAGATTATAGGTCTCTGCTGTCCTGTTCTTTCATTCACAAATTAGCGGCGTCCAAAAACGTATTCATCATGAACTACACTGTGACAAGATAGATAAACTGCTACGGGACGGGATCTTTTCTGATTTGACAATGTTCTGCTCTGACAGAAATGGACACTTTTTATTTTAGACAATCAACAAAATAAAAGAAACATGTACGAGATAATGCCGCTGTGTTTGATAGCTCTGCAGCAGATACCTTTTTAGAGAAGCCTATTATGAATATTCCTTGTCACCGTCACTGTCGTATATACAGATATTTAGGTTTTCAGGTAAAAATTTCTTAAGATGAATAAAAAAGCCACTTTAAATACACTAAATATCACCATGAGCGCAGCCCTTGAATTTGATTTCCAAGCCTGTGTGAACATCCTGCTGCTCGTGTCTTTTTACTTCTGGACTGTATAAATATCCCTGGAATGAAAGAGATGAAAAGAAAGAACACACACGCCTCTTTTCTTTGTTTTACTTTGAGCAGGCTGTGTCAGTGTCTTGCCTAACATGAACAAACACATGCGAACTTTTCAAGTTTCTTCGGGCAGCAGAGGGAGAGACAGAGAGACAGTTGTAGTTTCGGAGCTGCCATGCTGCTGGTAAAATAAGAGGTCGTTAGGGGCTGTCTTAATGGGGCTCCATGCCTTATGGATGATGTCTAATTAGCGGGATTGGTTGATGTTGCCTGTGGTCCTTGTGTGACCGTGGCTTCCTGCTGGGCTTTTCATAAACACCACCAGTCTGATCAGTGACCCTTCTCCGCTCTTGTGAAATTAACCCATTGTCCTCTTGTCGCCTCTGTCCAGTCAACCTCTCAAATCCGACCCTCCAAGCGCCACAACACCACGCTCAGTCAGGAAGCACGTTCGTTGTCATTTCCTCGTTACATTGATGTGATTTTTTTTTTTCCCACAGCAAACATACACAACATTTGCCAGTTCTGGCGAGCATGGTCTACAACTCAAAGTGTTGCTATTTATTGCCTGAGTCTTATTTGGAAAACAGCCAGCAGATCTATTCCTAGAGAGAGAGGGAGAGAGAGAACACATGTATCCCAATAAAAAAATATTCCTCTGCATGGTTACACAATCTTTTGTTTGATTTCTCCAAGGAGGGCCACAATCCCATAGTGAGGTGAGATGATGCACTGGTTGTTGTGTTGTGCAGTGGAGCTTTCACGTTCCTGGTGGTGAGTCACTGACTAGTTGACTGGCGTAGTTTTACAACTAGTACTCGCTGGCAATCGGTCTGCATAGACGGATGAAACAAACTTAAGCAATGAGGAGCGAGTTTAATAGTTGTTGAAGCAGACATTAAATGATTACAGATGGCTCAGAACATTTATTGTCATGTAGTAATAAATTCATGCTGGGCTCTTGTTAGTCCAATAGGAATTCCCCTAGTTTCTGCTTTGTTTTGATACATGATAGGTGGACTGAACAGAGCCAGTCTTTCTTTTTTTTTTCTCAATTGTTAACATTAGACACTGATTGAGAGATGTCTGAAGGATGATGTTGAGGATGAAGTTTAGAACGGATAGAAATACAAGCTCGAGCAGATGGCAGCGATTCATTTAGAAATACCCGTTTTTTTTATTTTTTTACAAGCAGATGTAAAACGAGTCTAAAAAATGCTTCACATATTGTCTATTATTTCATTCTTTATCATCAGACTGACTAAATGTTAGTTTTAGGTCTTTGGGAGCTTTGATTTTTGATACGCATTTGTGGTTGAAAAAGTAAAAAAAAAAAAAAAGAGGTTACCCAACATGGAGAAGCATAAGAGGCCCATTTTCCCTATATGGAGTAGGCAGCCAAGAGGCCCCACATTCCCCTCAGAAAGCAGTATTGGTGAGTGTTGACATGAGGCCTGTATGATATCATTTTTCGCAGCTCCCACATAATCATCCACCTCTTGCAGAATTACTTTTCTATCTCTCATCATCTCCTTTTGGAGTTTTTTTAAACCAACAATAACCAACCTCGGTGTATTGCTGGTGTGTTGGCAATGCCTTCTGTTGTGTACGCAGTAAACTAATTATCATAACTTGATTATTTCTGTCTTTATTGCAGCAGGCCTATGTGTCCTCCGGCCACCAAATGGCTCCCCCCAGTCCCAACACCAACAGTAGTAGCAACAATAGCGGCGGGGGAGGGGAACAGCTGAGTAAAACGAACCTGTACATCCGCGGCCTCCATCCGGGGACCACGGACCAAGACCTTGTCAAGCTCTGCCAACCGTAAGTGATTTTCAAACTTTTGTTCATGGCATGGTCCTCGCTCCGCCGGCTCCCCACTAAAACCAAAAAATGGGCAAAGACGTGGAGCGTGGGTGAAGAGGCCAAAAATGTTTTTTTTGTACCAGGCTGTAAACATGTTTACTTCTGCTGTACAGTTGGGAGCTGTAATATGGGGGCTTATGGCGATGACCTTGTTTTTGTAGCCTGCCTCGAGTGGCTATTTGAGGAACTGCAGAGCTTGGCACGTCCTCGTTGGCTTCATTTCGCAGCCACAGAGGTTGACCTTGAGGAAGTCATGTCCATAGCCAGCGTGAAAGCCTTTGGTTACATTGGAGCCTGAGATGAGTGATGCAAAGATGCAGCAGGTTATTTTTACAGTGCACACAATCTCTAAATATGTAAAATAGCTGTTTGATGTTGATCTGATCAAAAAGGGGATACGGCATTGGCCCCTCGCTGTAAGTTAAGGTGGGTAGTACACTTCAGTCCACCTTAAAGAACAAGTTTTCTTCAGATAATTGCTTTCGACATTTGTGAAAGAGTTCTTCTGAGCAGATAACATCTGTGCTGTCTGGAGCTATGCTCTTCATCTGTTGGACACATGAAATTAAATAGTTTAAGGCCATAATTTTTTTCTCAACATAATTTGATGTTCAAAAGAAGAAAAAAAAAAAGAGCTGTTTGGGCAGGAAGGAAGGAAAAGTGGTTTGTGAATAAGGACACTGAGTTACCACATGTAAAGCCAGTTTGATTAAATCTCGACAATCACAGGAACACAAACAATTGTCAGCAAAAAACGCTCGAGCCTTAAGAGGGGAACAGACGAAAAGAAGGCGCAAATGCAGAAAGGACAGGACAGGACGGCGATGAAGAAGGAGTGAAGGGGGCCTGAGAAGGGTACAGCATGTTGCCTCCTCATGTCCTGATCTAACCTTGCACTTTTTTCGAGAGGCCGAATTGGCTCAACAGCCGCAAACTAAGACTTACACACCCCAAGACAAACAGCCAAGCCTTTATAATATGTCAAACATGCACACACACACACACACACACACACAGACACGTAAAAAAAAAGAAAGAAGAAGCTCCCAAACTGGTTCTGGCTGCTGCAGGTCAGGGCTATGCTGTCGATCACAGATGCGATTTATGAACTTTAGCCATGCATCGCTCATTTCAAAAGGGTCATTCACAGTAACAACACGCCTCCCTGAATGAGCCCTAGCCATGACTAATAAAACCTGACTGGATAATATTAACAGCACAGCCCCTCCTTCAATAATATGTGTGCTTCATTCTCCATTTCAACCATTCTGACCACACACAAGGAAGCTTTGGAAAGAACAAACTTTAACAAGTATCTGATAATCATGTTAATATTTGAGTGCTTGCTTACACGTAGAACAATCAGAGAAAAACCTGAAATCTGCCGTCCGGTATGTGAAACACAGGGACCTGAGAGTAAAAGCAAGGGGGATCAACAGAGAAGTCATTGTGGGGTGGTTGGAGAAGTGGAGAGAGGGATGGAGGCTTTAGGGGTGGGTGGGAGGACTACAGGGGAAACTGAAATAAGAGGAAAAAGAGTAGCATGGCCTGCTGGGAAAGAATGTCAGACGGCCGTATATGGGTCAGAGCTGTCTTTTTAAGTCCCCTTGGCCTCCGCGGTGCGGTGGGCTGCTGCTCTGCTGCAGAGAGGCTGAGGTAAGCGGAGGGTCACGCAGTCACCGCCGTCAGACCTTTGAACTCTCCTGGCATCTCTTGTCAGGTAAAACTATGAAACACAGCTTTTGTTTTTCTTCATGAATCAGGAAAAATCTTAGAGGCAGCGTGAAACTCGTTAGTTCATGAATCAGGAAAAATCTTAGAGGCAGCGTGAAACTCGTTAGTGCGATTTTTATCAACAGAACCCAGTCATAGCAAAGGTTTTACTTTAGGGTGATGTGTGAATGAATTAAATTAATGAACTGTTTTGTCATGCAAATGCACACAAGCCAAATAAATTTCAGATTTTGTTTGTTTGTCAGAATATTTCAGGACACAAAAGAAAATCACTTTCCAGTTCGAGTCACACAGCTTGCATTGTTTTCCTCCTGAATAATTTGGAATCTGTGATCTTTTGTTTCTGGATAGGCGAGATATATTTATTTAAAAGCTTGAACAAAATATTTTACAAAGCGTTTCTGTGTAGAAAATTGGAAACAAGCCCAAAAAAACTAAACTAGTATTGACATTATACTCTGCAAAATATTCAGCGCATGCATGAGGCAATCTTGAATCATACTGGGCCTGTAGAAACTAAACATCCATCTGCATTTTTTTTTTCAAGCATTTTCCTTATCAGACTAAATTTAGGAATAGGTCTCAAAGGAGCCGTCTCTAAAAAAAAGGACAGAAAATGACTTAGAGGTTTGTCTCAGGGCTCTGCATGTGTGAGTACGAAGGTTTCCAAAAATGTTTTCTGAGGGTTAGTAAAAAACACACATTGTTACCTGAAACTACCGGCAAGTGAAAGCAGCACCAGTTGTGCAAGCCAGTTTCACTTAATTTATGTCTAATATTAGTTAAGAGGAACTTGTTTTGATATGATTCATCCATTTGAGACAGAGACAATGTGACTGTGTCCTTTCACTACAAATCTTTTTTTTTTCACCGTTCCTTCAACAGTAAAAATTCTGAAAATGTCTCCGTGTTCTCAGAGGAACAGACATATGGCTGAAAATTACAGTTAAAAACTTAAGCTGGACGTGAATGGGCTAAATTATATCAAGCTTCTGTATATGTATTCATGTCTAATGACCACTTTGCAGCTGTTATATGACAGGAGGAAACTATAAACATAGGCTATGCAAAGGTCAACCGACTATTTGGCAATGAGTGATGAATCATTAATGTCCGCATTGAGGAAGTGCTCCTCATAACACCTCTGCTCATATTGTTTATATTTTTACAATATTCAAGAGCAGTGCGAAATGAATTGTATTGTTAGATGAAAAGATGGTAAGATTAATGCACACTGAAGGTATCAGAAGTGGTCTGCCCATTGTTTTTCCTAGAGAGATGTACGGCCTAAATGTGTGTTTTTAGGAGCGAGTGGTTTATCATGAATACTTAAGACTCTGGTGCCGGTTGTGGCACGGGTCTTCGCCGTGACCGTCTAGTCAGATCTGAGTCATTCGGAGCAAAATATTTGTCGAAAAACTAGGTAGGAGATTAGGACCCAGAGGCGGCCTTTGCGAACGCGAGGGTGGAAAAACAGAGTGAGGGAGAGAGGGACGTGGTGGGAAGGAAGGCGAAGTGGAGGGGTGAAGCGTCAGGTTACAGTGTACATTCCGCCCAGACGCCATGTCGCCCAAACAGAGGAACACCAGCCTCCCTCACTGGCTGAATTCACCAGACAAGGGCAGGTCTATTATGCTGTAGTGCTGATGCACCGTCTTATAACACTGCATTCCATTAGTCTCCACGTCTTACATAACACTTTTACTGCTTTTATTTTCATGCTGCATCAATGCATTAATTGATCCTCCCCTTTTACCGATCGGTGTGTTTTGTCTGTCGACAACAACTGCACTGAAATAAACAAATAAAGGACACTGAGCTTATGTCTCATGCACCTTATGACTTCTTTTGTGCGTAGGAAAAATAGTTCAAGCAGTACAGTGAAGTTCCCTTGAAAGTCAATATTTCTGTTTGTTTTTTTTTGTTTTTTTGAGTCATCGCAACTGACAACACTTTACTCGAACCAAAAATACCTGATAGCAGAGCTGTATTTAGGAGAGGTGTGTGTGTGTGTGTGTGTGTGTGTGTTTGTGTGCTAGTGTGTGCGGTAAAGACGGGCCTGGAACAAATTGTCTTTGGCCCTGGGGTGCTGTCTCCTGTCTGTCGAAAAAAAACAACGTGAGGGAACAGAGTTACTGTAACAGCCTCCACCAGGCAGACAAAGGCAGAAGGGTGGAGGCAGACAAAGTTTTATGTGACACTTGACGGACACGATTGATTCTGTGAAAGAGTACAGATTAATGTTTATAGCCCGAGGAAGTGTGACATTGGTTTGGTATGCGTATGGAAGGAGCTGACACCTCTCATTACCCCATAGTCAGCTCAAGTGAAACTGATCCTGTTTTGTTTTTGTTTTTTTGTTTGTGTTCTTTTCTTTTCTCGAAGGTATGGCAAGATTGTATCGACCAAGGCCATCTTGGACAAAACCACCAACAAATGTAAAGGTGAGTCGTGTGATTTGAACTCACTGTTTGCGATTATTCTGCTGGTTTTTTGTTTTTTTACTGAAAGAGCTGTTGGAAATGCACATTTTGGCTTTCTTGCCGAGAGTTAAATGAGAAGACCCTCTCATGCATGTATGCCGAATACGAAGCGACAGCCGATAACAGCTTAGCTTATCCGTAATCTGAACAACAGCTCGCCGGACTCTGTCCAAAGTTAACAAAGCGTTCCATCACCTGGCTGTAGCTTTAAAATTTAACGGATGGATTTGAGAGCGGTGTTGATCTTCTCATCTAACTCTCTAAAGCAAGAAACTTCAAAACTAAATAACATCGCACTAAAAATTTAATGTGTATGTGTCTGTTTCACAGGGTATGGCTTTGTGGACTTTGACAGTCCAGCAGCAGCACAGAAAGCTGTCACGGCCCTGAAGACCAGCGGGGTCCAGGCTCAGATGGCCAAAGTAAGAAATTAGCCAACTGTCGATCAGCTCATACATCCACGACCTCTCTTGACCCCCAGAATCACCTAAATCACCCGTTTAGGTTTAACCTGTCGAGTTCCCATTAGGATCGAGTATAGACTGGCCCCTTCGCTAAAGTGCATTGATCTCCAAAGAAGCACCTGCTTTGAACTTTCACCACCACCACCAGCAGCAGCCATAGTCCCGCATACTTGCCCTCTCTGTCATGTAAAAGGTAAACTTGTGGCCTTTTTGGCAGCAAGGTCCCGTTGGCAAAGGTTCAAGATAAACTCTGCTTTAAAAGGGAGGCGTGTGTGCTGCTATACTTCATTGGGTGAACCTGTGCCAATAATGGACAGTTGTAAGAAGCATTACTTTTACAAGCAAAATTACTTTTTGCTATTTTACAGCTCTCTTTGCCTCGTTAATCCTTTGCCGCCTTCCCTCTCGTTCTCATTTTGTCTCCTCTTTCTTCGTTGCCCTCCTCGACACCTTCTCTCCTTTCCCCTCACGCCCTCGTCTCAGTGCTTCTGTATGTTGCTAACCTGTTCCTGTTGTAGTGCTTGTTCTGAGCTTTTTGTCCAAGTGTCTGCAGTCAAAGCAACTCTTGTCGGCCCATTAAGCTGATCCCTCTGGCTCTCAGGCTCACCATTGAGGGAACCCAGGGGAGGGTGCCACTACACCCACTGTCAATGGGACAGGCACAATGGACTGGCATTGTCCATCGTCTGGGCCCAGGCCTGGGGCTGACACCAGCACTTCATACACTCCACCCCAGTGTCCCAGCCCCCTCCCTCTTATCCTGCACCCAAACACCCACTGCAATGTAACACCAGGGTCTCCCTCGGCTCAGCCCTGGCAAACTGTAACAGATCCATGCTGCCAGCTGACCTGAACCAGTCCGGTGCAACTAAACCCGGAGTCTAACTTCACTGCACCTCCTCTGTAGGAGTGCCACACAATCCTGTGTATCTCAATACCCGACAAGTGCAACTGGACACCAAGACTAGACTCACCAAGACGACATGTGCTCAGTCAGAGGTGTTGATAACCACTATAAAAACCTAAATATACACCGCCGCTTTGGAGTCACCGGGTTACTCGAGGTCAGAGAAAACAAGCAGTACTCTAGAATGAGTTTAATATCAAACTCCTGAGTGTAGTTTCACCTGTTTGCACCTTCACCATGGCTGCTGTAGAGTGTTGTTCATAAACAGAACGAGCCACACCTTGCACTCGCTGTCCTCAAGAGTACGCTCAGTCCCTGAATGGGCCACCAGCCGCGGGCCCAGAGGAGCAGTGTGCACAGGGGCACGGGAACCATGGCGAAGTTTAAAAATAGATCCCTTCTTACTTCCTACCTAGCACCTCCCAGTTCAAACTCAGACGTCAGCTCACACGCGCAGCCCGACACACAAGCAGGCAGATCCAGCAACACCTCAGCAGACACGGTGTTCACCTAAGGCCCTGACGCTCAAAAAAAAAAAAAATGTACTGTGACGCCACTGAAAATTCCATTCACATGTGTCTGGGCTGGGTCCAGCAGCATTTTCATATCTACAACAGGGTGAATATTTGTTTGAGTATGAAATGGGATATCGTGCGTGCTTGCTGAGGTAAAAGATACATTTAAAAAAAAAAAAGGACAATAAAGCAGTTTTCTTTTTGTGCCTTTGTCATTACGCCTTGAACTCTTAGTCTCGCTCGCAGTGTAGTGCGCCACCGCGTTACATAATGGTTGTATCACCGCACCCAGAATGACGACAATCACAAAAAAATAGGTTACCTCTTTGCCAGGTGGCTCATGACTGAAGCTCGTACTCATAATAGGCAGCAAATCTTCATTCAAGACAGCCGCCGACACCCTTTAATACCATAAATACTTTATTGTCACATCTATAAAACTCACTACGCCCCCGTGTCAACCTGTATCGTCTGGATCCCGCCTGCCCCCCTTCTCTTGTTTGATGGGCCACACACAAGTTCAGATCTTTATCCCTTGAACTGTTTGATGTGCATCGGATAGCTTTATTATTTGCAATAAATGTTTGGAAGAGAGGGACATAAGATAAAAATATATTTTGAGGAATGAGAAGAGGCTGTTTTTTCCCTTTTACTCCCACCGCTTCCTATCTTGTCAGTCTGCTCTCCTTCTGTACAAAATATCAGCCTTTTAAAGCCACTCGTTTCTCCCACCCTCCCTCTGCTCTACCCTTCTTCCTTCACTCTCTGTTTTCCCTTCCCCTTCTTTTAGCCCAGCCTCTTTGCTCCCGGTTGCCAGGCTCCTGTTGCTCTCTGTACTCTTTAACTTCATGCCTGGCTTCCTGTCTGCTTCTGCACAGTCACACACAAGGTTTCACTTTCAAGCCAGTGCAACAAAATAAGTCTCTGTATAATCTCTCCTTCTTTAAAATTGACTCGCAGCCATCGAGATCTTTTAACGAGACAACATCCCCCCCCCCTCTAAACGTGTGACTTAATCTCTGCAGGAAAAATTCATATTTGCATGTGTCAGTGTATTTATGTGCGCGTGTGGATTTTTTTAAGAAACCAGACGGTGTCAGCTGAGGCAATGACGCATGCACCACATGGGTGACAGATTATTCAGGATTTCAGTTTATTGGTCTGACTCTAATTGCTTAGAAAAAAACTTTTTTTATCCTGTTGTAAAAAAAAATGACGCTTGACATGTTGCGCAGATATGAAGCATTAATGTGCCAAGAGTGATGGCAGGTGTTGGTGGAAAGACAGATCACACACACACGCACACTACTGCCTACACAGGAATCTCTGCTGTGTGAAAAAGATTGTTCCATTTTCAAATGCAAATGCATTAGCAGAGATGTGTGTGAAGTGTTAAAGTTATACGAGATGAAATATGAAATACTTGCGACGGTTCGTTTCTTCCAGACACCTGGAAGCAGTGATGTAATTAAGAATGAAGCAATGATTTCTGCACCAAAACATATTGATATTACACAAAAAATTTCTTTATTTAGTCTTTTTATAAATCGATTTTCACGTCTATTATCCGTAACAGCAACAAGAGCAGGATCCCACCAACCTCTACATCTCCAACCTGCCAGTATCTATGGATGAACAAGAGCTGGAGAGCATGCTCAAGTCCTTCGGCCAGGTCATCTCCACACGCATCCTCCGAGATGCCAACGGGACCAGCCGCGGAGTTGGATTTGCCAGGTCAGATTGTAGCAGCCTAGACGTAAAAATATAGTACTTCATAGATTCCACTAGAAATAAATCCTAACTTTGACTGCGTTTTCTAGAATGGAGTCCACAGAGAAGTGTGAGGCCATAATTCAGCATTTCAATGGCAAATTCATCAAGACTCCACCGGGAGTGCCTGGTGCGTGGAATGTTTGTTATCGTCGTATTATAGGAATCTGATATTGTTGTTGTTGGTGCCAAGAGCTGCAGTGTTTTTTGTTCCCCACGCTGTGATCATTGAATTCACTCTTCTTGTTTGATGTGTTGCTTTCACAGTGCCCACAGAGCCCTTATTATGTAAGTTTGCAGACGGAGGTCAAAAGAAGAGGCAGAACCAGGGGAAGTACCTCCAGAATGGAAGGCCTTGGGCTCGAGACGGAGATGCGGTGAGATGGCCGGTTTTGAACTTATTGCGTGTTTACAAGCTGCATTTGTTGTTGTTGCTGGAAATCAAGAGCGAGAGCGTGCTTTTAAAAGTGTGATTATGAGCGTTCTCGCTGTGCGCTGGCCGACTGTTTTTAGTACAGATCGCGCTGGTGTTTGCATGACCTCACTGGTTCTGAATCCTGCGTATTGTTTTCCCAGGGAGGAATGACGCTTGCGTATGACCCCACAGCCTTACAAAATGGGTGAGTGGTATGCATGAACTGACTGAAAACAGTTCCAAGCCTTCTGAAAAACTCAAACTCTGGTAAAATGCTGCCCTCTGCAGGACACTGTAGGAACTCAGAATTGTTGGTAACATAGTTGGAGACATACTGCAGATTCTTGTCATGGTGTGGCTGTCTTCATGTTCTTTTTCCAACGCTCTTGTCTGTTCGCCAGCTTCTACTCTTCACCCTACAGTCTGGCTCCAAACCGAATGATCGCCCAGACTTCCCTCTCACCCTACATGCATTCTCCTGTTTCATCCTACCAGGTGGGATTCATAACTCAAAGACACGACTGTAATATAACATGTTCTGTTGCTTCATTATGTCCATGTTATGTAAGGTAAAGACGTGTTTCACCGCTTGAGTTGCCGTAATACTGGCAAAAATTTGCTCCATTTTATACAGCACTGCCTCATTTGATCTGAATTTTGTGAGACAACTTACGCCGTAACATCAGATTCTCACTCCTCACCAAATACTTGAGCCGAGCATCTGCGGAGGCCTCGGCCGTAGGCGGGCGTGTAAAAAAAAAAAAAGCACAATCTGTAGTTTGAACAGCGACCCTTGAGCTGGCAAAGTCTGCATCATCTGCCAGACTTTTGCCAGTGCGTGCAACATGCTTATTTGCATATACTTTTCATATGCGTGTGCCAGCTGCATTATAATGATAGAAAGCTGTTTATAAAATCAGCAAATATTCCTTCAGGTTCCTCTTCTCATGACCTCTCTCTGTGAACCTCCGTAACGAGGTGCGTGGGGGAGACTGTGAAAGCAGCTGAGTAACGTTACAAATGAGTTTTCATGATGTGTGTCTTGATCTATAGGTACACAGCCCGTCCTGGATGCACCATCAGTCATACCTCATGCAGCCAGCTGTGAGTATCCCTCCTTCACCACCTTCTCCTCGCCTCACACATCCCGTTCACACTTCATTTGCTTTGGCTGGATCATGTAGATATCAGATAGCAGCAAAAAAAACGAGAGGTGTTGCGAGGTGGTTTGCAGCCAAATGTTGATCAGATGTTAATGATCCATGTGGCTCATGACATATTTGCTTATGTTTGACTTAAACACACGTTCAGTCTGTGTCGTTTTTATATTTCGTGTGCTTCTATGCGTTCACAGGGTACTGTTCTAACCCCAACAATGGATCACGCCATGTCTATCCAGCCCACTTCCATGATGGGACCTCTCACCCAGCAGCTAAGCCACATGTCGCTTGGCAGCACGGGCACAGTCAGTACCCATCACTCACTTACACACACACACACACACATACAAGATGCATAAGGCTAAAAAAAAATAAAAAAATGTCCCCATAGCCTAACTGTCCTGAAATTGACGCGGTGAAGTATTCATGTCAAATACTACACACAACTTGTGTTTTCCTCTCTGCCTTCCCTACAGTATATTCCGGCCAACACATCTATGCAGGGGACCTACATCCCCCAGTACACCCCAGTGCCTCCCTCCAGTGTCCCAGAGGTATGAAGCTAGTCTCAACCTCAGCTGTTTACATTGAATATTTCCATGAAGTGGATGACTAATAATCCAAACTTTCATAGGGACGTATTTACTAAAACTTGAAAGCTGCTGTGGCAGATTTAAGGCACAAAAGTAGTAAGGGAGGTGGTTATTCAAAGTGTCATCTGACTGATTTGTATGTGTCCTGAAGGTCTGTATTATGTATTTATTTATTTATTTTTGTGGCTTGGAGCCACTATCCAACCATAAGTGAACTTCAGATTTCAAACTTTCTCATATTTTCTAGGTTTAAATGCATTTTAGATCCAGACGTCATTTAAATTCCACTATGTTTTGAGTTACCAGCTGTTTTAATCTAAAAGCAGAGTTAGTACGGCTTTTTTTTATTTATTTATCTGCAGCAATCACACGAGAGCTGAGCTTTAGAAGATATGAAATGTTAATCAGGCGCAATTAAATCCTGATAAACTGATGACATAACATCTCTATGTCTACATTAGCAGTCTACTTTTTCATTTTTGGAGTTTGCTTTACTGTAATAGGAGGCACGTTGTGGGTCGAAGAAAACATTCCAATAATGCTCAAATATTTTTATCACAGAAAGTTTTTCATATCAAACATATTTACAGATAAGCACATTGTGTAAAAAAATGCATTTCTGTCACTCTGACTTTCTGCTTAAATAATTATTCATAACAGTCCACCACTTGCATAAATGCATAAATTTACAAAACTCCATATTTCTCCGCTGTAATCGTCCTCTTGTGACATAGTGCAGTCCAAACTCGCAGTAGGGGTCTATATCAGCTCCTCCATTATTCAACCAAAGGAGTCTTTGCCACTCATGAATAAGACTTGGAGTCATTTGATAAACACGTGTGCTCTGCAGGAGGGCGACTGAGCTCGTGCGGAGTGTTGAGTCATTTATTACAAGGTGACGTGGTCGGAGTGTGCGGGATGAGCAACACGGTCAATGAGAAATTCATGAGAAGAGGCACATTAGTAAGCAAGGGACGGGCTGTGATTGGATGGATGGATGAGGGTGGAGTAGAGAGAAGCTTGAATTAGGTCAGTGTCAGATAAACTTCAGCCACCCCTTAAATTATAGCAAACAGTGAATGTCAAGCATGCCTCTTAGTAAATACGTCCTGCAGCCTAGTCAACAGATTTCTCTCGTAACGTCTGACTGTTGTTGGTTCATCCACTCAAAGATACAGATAATGTTTTTGATTTGACGGGGAGGGCAGTGGGAAAATACAGTTGCTGTTTCCTTCTTTGTATCTTATATATAAAAAACACACATTATGTCATTAATCATCAGGTAGAGTACTCTTTGAATAAACCGTCCTCTCTCTTTTTCTTTTTTTTTTTAGGAGAACGGTGGTCAACAGCAACAGGTTGCCATGGAGACTCCCGCAGAACACACGAACTACTCGTACCAACACACCAAGTGAAACTAAGGTGAGGCAGGAAGAGTTTTGTTTTTTTTAAATGCAAAGTCACGAGCAAGCGTGATGGCTGTCGCAGCTGTCTATCAACTGTATGTGTTCGTTCGCTTCGCTTACGTTGCACAGACGCCTCGGGCAGATTTCATACAGCCTGGCAACAGCTAGCTGAATTCTGATTGGATAAAAACTCTAACCTAAAAACAACAACACTGGAAGGAGCCTAAGATGACATGAAGGGAATATGAAGAATATGAAGTATGCTCTTTAGGAAAAGTAAATTAAAAATTAAATGAACTTTTATCAACTTATGATCATGATTTATGCTGGCCCTCACACTGATATATATATGATTACAATCCAATACTCTTCTGCAATGGTAGAAAATCAAATTGCTAATTTAAAAAAATATATTTTAACTGATTTTTAATATTAAAATGAAATGAAATTGACTTCCGGTTAAGCCATGCTCGGGATAGACTCACTCAAACTCGAAAACTTTAATGTGCAAACTCTGAAGGACAAGAAATGAGTGGGGGGAAACAAAAAAGGCACAATACAATCCGGAGAGGGAAGGTAACTGAACAATTAAAACCCAACAAAAAACAAATGGAGCCGACTGATGAAGAAAATGTCGATCTGCTAGCTAGAAAAGATGGCGGTGAATCTACGGACTTTTTAACTTACACACACACACATATATACATATATATATATGTATATCTATACAATGTGTATATCCCTCCTGGTTCAGAACCAAATTTTTATGCCCAAGTAATTGAAAGGATTGCAATTGAAGCACAGAGGATTTTAACACTGCACTTAACCCAAACCTTGATTCAACTGAGATAAGAATATCTCGCCCAGAAAAGAATAACAAAGAAAATGAATTTACTATTATCAGAAATAGGACTAATTGATATCTGAAGACACCTAAATCCATCAGTCAAACTTCAGTTTGATATTAACTGGTCAGAATGGCTCAGCTATGTGTTAACTGTAAGACCTGATTTCATATAGACCGCAAAGACAAGGTCAAACCCTCCATCAAGATTTTATTTTTAATCTTTCCCCTATTTTTGAGCAGCATCCTTATATTTTTATGTATGTATGTGCTTATTTTGACTCTGTTGCTTCACACCTCGTCATGTTATGTCTGTTATGTTGTATGTTTTTTTTTGTGCCCAATTGGCACATAATGTGTGTGTTACTAAGAAAAAACTAATAAAAAGTATATAAAAGAAAAGAAATGAAATGAAATGAGGTCTAAAAAGTCAAATTGGAAAAGCTTTCTTCTATAATGTTGAGACGTATTAAGGTTACTGCTGCATCAGATACCTGGTAACATGGCTGCGTATGCCTCATAACACACACAAAGAATATACTTCAAGTGTCCAAGGAAGAGTTTGGTATTTTGGTTCCTTTTCTTTGCTTATTCACAGAGGTAGATGAGAATATGCAGTGACCTGGTGAAGTCGGAGTCTTAACACTTAAACCTTTTTCCTGGATTAAACAAAACAAGATATAACGTGTTGATTTGTGAGATTTAGAAGCACGAATTTTGCTGTTTTGAACAGAGATAGACAGACTAGCTGTTTCCCGCTGTTTTAAACTGTTTTAAAGAGTCAAGTCTGCCGAGGCTGCTTCATTGTTCGAGAGTCACTCGCAGATTTAGTGGAAAAACATCTTCAACTGCCAGATTATATTTCAATCAATTGACTAACCGGTCATGCTGAGAAGCTCCAAAAACACAATGAATTATTTAGTCCAGTATTTGACAAAAGCATTAATGTGTGTGTGTGTGTGTGTGTGTGTGTGTGTGTGTGTGTGTTTTCCAGCTCCCGGCAGGGTGGGGCCGAGGGCACGAGGTGAATCCAACCAAACAGGATTCAGCTGGAAGAGAACTGTGCTCCATACCATCACCAAGCACCCGGACTTGAACATGGATAACAAAAGGAACATATGTGTGTGTGTGTGTCTTTGTGTGTGTGTGTGCGTGTGAGAATGTGTGTACGTCTGCATTTTTTGTTTGTTTGTTTGTTTGTTTGTTTTTAAAGAAAAAAAAGGACAACACTCACATCATTGGACTTTTCCTGCTCACATCCTCAAGAGTTGATCAACCAAAGGTGGGAATCTTCTTCACAGAAGCTTTGATCTATTTTGATAACTGAAAAAAAAAAGGAACATAACATAACATAAAAAAAATTTAAGAGAGGAGGAAAAGACACAGAGCATTATTTTTGTGCACGTAATATAACAAATTCTTATTTTTAAAAAAAAAAGAAAAAGCATTCTGGACGTTTCAGGGTGATTCAAGGAAGAGTTGAAACACAATGTGTCTTTTTTATTTTTTTGTAAAATATGCAAACTTTTATTTTTATTTTCCTGATGTCTGTTGTTTGACGTTCTGTTCGCAGCAGCGGGGGGCAACAATTTGTACAGATTTAAAAAAAAAACTTATAAACACTTTTGCTGGTCTGATGTGTGGAGTCATTGTAACTGTGGGAGGCAAACCGTTTAAAGCTACTTCTTCCTGTAACTGCTGCAGAGATTCTATTCACGCACAGATGATAATAACATTGTGTATAGTTTAGTCAAATTCATTTTTTTTTTGTTTTTACTTTGAACCATTATTCCGCAAGTGAACAAATGTTACAATCAATTATTTATATTTATATTTGAATTATAGTTCTATATTTTAGAGTTTTTAGATCATTGAAACATACATTTATAGAAAAGAAGTTATTTAATACTGTATTCTATAAAAACATGATGAAATGGATCTTTGCCCCCCCGACACATTAATAATGAGCTCTAAAGTTTGGCGCATACAAATTATTCAGAAGACGTTTTGATGATCCAGTGCTGTGTGCACCATCAAAAAATGACAGCTGTTCATACTAATATATAATAGTCGTCCTGTGTTGTTATGATGTAACTCCATGTTACATCCGTGTCCATGAGAAGTGGTTTTAAGCGGTTTTGTTGTGGCAAACCTTCAGGTATCTTTAAAACTCGTCCTCCGTTCGGAGGGATGAAAGCGAACACGCTTTTTACATCCGAGCAGTTAGATTACTGAAAGATTATGTGTACAAAGAACAATGCAGTTACTAAATTAAAGATATAGTTTAGCAAAAGCAAATGAGGGAAATCAAATAGAAGACTAACACGATCCCTGAGAATAATTTGTTTGACAGAAAAGGGAGCTGTAAGTCTTTTTTTTTTCAATGCTGCTGTTGTCACCTGAGTTTGATTCTCTGTAAGTGATTTTTTTTTTTTTAGTTTGTAGAAAATTAAATGTTTTCTGTTTTTTTTTTCTTTTGTCTGTCACTTGAAAACCTTTTTGAGCTAATTTGCCTTATTTTTGATGAATTTATCTTTGAAGTAGATTTGATTTTTAGCTGTAGAGTTTAGCTTTTTTATAGAGTAGATATTAGATTTTTTTCTCTGCGTAGGGATTGATGCTGTTTTATCTTGTGCACATCAACTTTTTCTCTTGTTTTGTTTTTTCACACAAATCTCCGTTCCAAACCTTGTGTCGTCTTTCCTTATATTGTGTCGGGCCTGTTTTGTAGAAAAAGCCTTTCAGAGCGGAGAGCTGAACCAAACAATGACTTCATTTAGCGCTGATCCAAAAGATTCATACTGATGCTGCATCAGTGTTGGGGGCTCAAAGAGGCTTCGTACATACAGTACAAGCCCTGGGTGTGTTTCTGTCTTTCAGTAAGCACATCGAGGGCTGGAGCTCGCGTCACCACGTACAGTACATCCAAATTATGTTGAATTTTAATTTATACAGATATTGAAAACTGTAGATATGTAGATACTAGAAATCGTGGTTTTACAAAGGACTGCTCACCAGACCATGGAAGTGCCATTAAAGACGATTCTTACAGCCTTTAGTGAGACAGCAAATCTGAATGAATTTCTTGAGTGATCCAAAATTCTGCAAAAACTATTTTTTAGCTAAGCCTTAATGTTTTTCTCTGAATGAACTGCCTGATCTCTCATAGGATTGACACTAAGTTGTATATAGTACCGAAAAATGGCAACAGGCTTGTTTGAATGCCATCGAGTTAGTCGTTATGTCAGTCGAGTTAGCTGTAGGTTTTTATGAGGAGCTTTCCTTCCTGCTCCTCGACCATCCAGTGAAAAAAAACACAGTGTGATAACGTCTTTCTCAAGGCTCACAGTTTGATGATTCTGTTTTTTTGTCTTTTACATTTTTTTTTCGTTCACGTCAACTCTCTTTTTTGCTGTGTTTTCCGTTTTCCGCAACCAAAGATGTTGTAGCCACCCCCGTCTTTTAGCTCTCTGTCACAGACAAACTCCTCTCGTTCGCAGACGATCATCTGTTGTACGCAGCTGGATATAAAATGTCCTTTCTTTTCTGGTTTTCTGGTAGATTCAGAAAGAGTAATGCACAAATGGTGGTGATGTGCATAAAATATTCCACGTTACGACTACAGTTTAAGGTTTTGTGAGAATGTTTCGGCACCACTGTATCCGTCATAAGGACATGTGTCAAAATGTTTCAGATGATTTTCAGAATGAAAATCTCAATCTGGTTTTGATTACATACGTTCATCAAACTGAGTTTCCCTCAGTATACGTAATGGAGTGTTTGAGCGCATGTAAACAGACTCATTATGAACTTTATTGGTCTCTGCAGACACCCACAAGCTTTTATGAGAGTGAGAGTTTTTCAGACACGAGAGCTAATTTTGTAAATAGTCTTTTTTCCCTCCTTCCACTTCCTCTTTACATCATTTTGTTTGTTTCTTCTTGTGTGTTTTTTTTGTTTTGGATTTTTTTTTTTTTATGATTTATAACCTGTCCAGATAACACAGTGACTAGCAAGTTTTTCAGATTCAGTGCACCATGAAGGAAAATGTCATGGATATTGTTTATATGTTCAGAGAAATGATATTCCATGTATTAGCCATCACTTTTAATACAAAAACAGGATTTTGGAACTATGAAATGACCACTTGTTACAATGCAGTGTTTATTTATTTTTGTTTTTTTTACAAATAAATAATACAATACAAATAATATTACAGGAAAATGATGCTCCAAAATTTAGTAGCATTATGGAAATTAGAAAACCTTAAGTTACATTTAAATTCTAGGAATACAAAGATCTGTGTGCGTTATAGACAGTGCACAGTATTTGAAAGGAAATAAAACTCCTTGCACTTATTATTTTTAATAGACACCGATTTGAAAATGCTCTTTTTTGTCCATCCTAATGTAGATTTGATGGCTTATTTCATAGCTTCAAAATGTTTTGCTGCTAAAACAGGATTTCCAAACATGGTTAGATGGTGCCCCATCTGGATTTTCAAAATGTGCCTTTTTTTTTTATCTTAATTTTGTTAATAATACAGATTATCCCTCATTTATTTGATTTTAAACAATACCTTCATAGTACTCATATAAAGAAATTAGTTTACTATTATTTTGCTAATGGACAGTTTAAATGATGATTATAGACTCAGAAATGTTGCCTTAAGGTGTCATTGTTGAAGATGAAATCATAAAACCACGCCTTGTCGCTCCACACTGTATGAACCAAGTTTGTGTGAATCCCAGACATTTTGAAAATCCCATGGGCTCATCTCACTTCCTGCTTGTGAACAGTTTTCTTATTTATACAAGAACTCATTTTGTACAGTTTTGTTAGAGGAAAGAGGTTTTGATATTTGCTTATTTTGCAAAGCCACTTGGCTACTTTTGTCTTCCTGTGCCAGAGTTGCTAAATTGTCTGTAACTTGTGTTTTTTTTTTATTGATTGAGATAAGATTTTCCTTCTTTCTTGGTTTTCTCTTTGAATTTGAATATGTCAATTTTTCTTTTTTTTTTTTTTTAATAAAAGCCTTGTTTCAATGATCGGGTGAGCTGTTTTTAATTTTAAAAAATCTATTAAGAGTGCATTATTGACAGCGGACACCTACTAGGTGCATCAGTAGATGTCATCATAACATATTTTATCTGTATCTGTTGCTCAGTTGGTCAAAGCTGACTCATCATCTGTCCATCCTAAAAATATTGCAAACTTCTATGCAAGTTTTATAGTTTAAACATATTGCTATTAATATATGATAACTATTATATAAAAACTTTGTTCAGGTGTCGAGTCAAAGATAAGGCAGCGCAGTGCCCAGTAAAGATGTAAATCTAATATTCATTTGTAATGAGGGTGAGATCCTTATCAACATGTAAGGTTTTTTGTAAATTTATTCGCCAAAAATTGCTAATAGGAATGAATGGGAAACCCCGAAAAAAAAAATTCAACAGACATTTTTAACAATGAACTGCTCTGGCATACTTTCACCGAGAGACTTCATTTGACCTTTAAAATGTAGGTACTCTTGCCTTCTCTTCAGGGATTCACTTCACTCATCGACAGCTTTTAACATTTTTAAACTATCAAGGCTTAAAGTTAAGCAGGTTTTTACTCAAATTTGTGGGTTTATAATGGATGTGTATTGCGCGGAATGTTTGAGCTAGAGTGGATGACATCATCAGCTAGAGTGAGGAGCAGAGAGAAAAATCAGTGAAAAAATAAAACGTATTCGACTACCATGGCCTCAAATGCCCCACTACAGACATGATTTATACATAGAAACGTAGGAAAATGTGTCTTCTCACTCACATTCGTCTGCTAAAGCTGTGAGCCTTATAGTTTTGGCGTAACACAAAAAGATGCGCCACCAACACCCATCCACAGCCTCACAGACTGCCATGTTAAAAAGGCGGGAAAATTTCTGGAGGAAAGCAGAAGTAACGCTTCTTTGAATCGCTCTAAAGGTCACATTTCTTCACTTTATCAACACAAAATAACTATGTAGACGTTCAGGAAGGGCTCAGGATGCTCAAAGTTAAGCCGGTTCAATGATTGGAAATACGGTTTGGCCAGAAATCCTTCCTGTTCGAGGGGTGGTCTCAGCATTTTCTCTCTCTCTCATACTTCTCTCACTTAAGCATAGTAATGACCATCTTTCACATGCAGGACACAGTACTTTTCATGTGTGAGTTTTATTTGAATAATGCCAGAATTAAACGGACAGCTCATTTATAAAACAAATATGAATATTCCACATGTTTTATTCTCTATACAGTTTAAACATTTCTAATACTAAAAATAATTATCTAACACATCCAAAAGGCCACATTTAAGTTACAATAGAAGTTGCAACAGATCTCTAATAAATAAAATATGTTATTAAAATATATATATTCTTTCCCTTTGTGGTTTGTGAAGTCTTGATATAAAATCCCCTTATTTCACTGATGTAGTATTTTCTCCAAATAAGCATCCATCTATGATAATGAGATTTAAAAACAAGTAAAAAAAAAAACTTTATCTACAGTTTTTAAAGCAAACTCAGCCGAGCTGAGCTTCATCATTTATGGCTAATTGATGGAGAAATACAGTAATGCAGCCAAAGAAATGGAGCATAGTCAGCTGTGTTTTTTTGTTGAGTTATCCACTTATAAAAGGACTGTTTAAACGCACAACTGTAGGATAGTGCAGACCCCAGAACAATGCAAAAACAAATAAACAGGAATTGTGAGAATACAGTGAACAACCAATAAGGTTATCAGCTGCAGGAATACATAACCAAAGCAGAGAACAAACACATTGTTCTCACTTTGTTTATATAGTTTTGATGCATGTATATACAAAAAAAAATAGAGATTCTTCAAAAACTATATATCCGTGTCATCTTTTTCACAAGCGTAATACATCTAAGTTGGTTGTTAGGTTTAGTTGCAGCTGCAGAGACAAAAGTGGTTCTTTACTCTCGGCCTCCTCCCATGATCTGTAGCAGGAAGCTGAACAGATAGATGATGTCCAGGTAGATGCTGAGGGTGGCAAAAATATATTCCTCCGGACTTATACTGTAGCGCTTGTTCCCTAAGAGCAGCTGAGTGTCAAATGCCAGGAACTGTGGTGGAAAGAGGGGCAGAGGGAGAAAACAAGGAGAGTAAATGAACAATAATAATAATAATTAAAAAAAACTTCAGCTGGACAATGCTGAGGTTTTGATGAAATTGTGATTCTCACCAGAGTAAAGAGGATGGCTCCTCCCACAGCGTAAATGGCATGTAACCAGGGAACCTGTGGTGTGAGACAAAGCATTACAAAACACAGTTAAGAAGGATAGCAGGATGCTTACTTAAGAAAGACAAGCGCAGCGCTTTGCCAGATTATCTGCAAGGCTAATCCGTTCTCACACACCCAAATACAGTCTGCATCACTCGAGGCATTAGCCTGCAACTGTTAAACTTATCAGCTATTTTAGACTTCTTCGAGAAAGGTGTGTGTGTAAAACTGATTGGATGGAGGAGCCGAACTTACATATCCAAAAGGGACGACAATGGAGATGGTGATGGCACAGAGAAGCATGACCATACACAGAGAAAACAGGACACCCTCGCAGGATGTGACATCGATCTGCGACAGGAGAGAGAAAACAAGGACGCAATAGGATGAGATTGATTTATTTCATCTGTTTATCCTTGAACAAAATCTGTTCAGCGTCAGCGTGTTTTTCTCACCTTGCTCTGGAAGCTGAAGATGGTGACGGAAAGACACACCAAAGCTGTGATTCCCAGACACAGAACCACTGATGTAGTGTTGTAGAAGCTGGAGGAAGAGAAGTCAGTCACACTCTCTGTCTTTTATTGTAGTAATGTGTCAGACACCAACATAAACGCCCGCCTTGCATCATAATATGTATTTACCTTGACATAAATCCCATCATGAAGGCCATGCTCAAAGTCTGTAGGAAAGGGCAAAGAAAGGTCACCACAGTTAGGCTTTATATGTAAAAATCTTTTTTATAATTTTATGTTTTCATGGTGAGGAATACTTACAAAGAGAACTAGCAAAATAATATTCCAGGGAAACTGCCTCCTGTTGATGTGATACCAGTTTGTCAACAGAACTATTCATGAGCTTTAATGAATATTTGTGTTGTTATTTATAATGCAATGAAACCTTACCTCAGGTCTCCACAACAGCTGAGTGCAATGTAGGTTACAAAGAACGTGAGGCTGGCGAGAAGAGGAGAAAATGATGTGATCAATAAAGTAAGAGGAAAAAAAAGGCGACACTATGATGTGAGCTATGACGTATTTTCACTTACTATGATGCCATGTACAAGCCTGGATGAGTCTGAATAAAAAACCTCACAGGTTCACTGTGGAGACAGAGAATAACATGTTAAATAATCAGTTTCGTGTCAAAGTGGCAAAAAAATGTTACCATTGATAAAGAGTAGACTAGTTACCAGAATGAGAAGAGACTAACTATGCCCACTGTCACGAGCAGCTGAACCATGAGGATGGCGTAGACCTGCGGGAGGACATACACTGTGTCAGAGCAACGGGGAGTCTGACTGCTGCTATAAACTGCTGTCATAATGTCACAAACAGTGTTTGTACCTTCCTGATGAAGGTCCGTCTGATGGTTTTGTCGTCAAAGGCGAACTGGGCCTCCATTTCTCCATAGCCTGAAGAAAGAGGAAAAAAATCGTTCAGAGAAATCACAATGCACGAGGCATCACCCGGTACTTTATGTAAGTATATATACTTTATATACAAGACTAGACAAGTTATGACTAAGAGGAAAAACATACAAAGATTAGTTTTTACCTGCAGTGGCTTCCAGATAAGTCGGGGGCTCATTGTCATCGCCGACCTGCTGGGGTTGAATTCTGGTTTAGTAGGGTCATTACAACTTTTAATGAGATACATGAGAAGCCAAACTGTATAAAATAAAAATGGTGTTAACTCACACACATTAATCAGTACGGTTCTAATTTTACTTTTATTTATTTCTCTACAAAACAGCCTTCACATTTATTATTTCAAAGGATTAGGATGGATGTGATGGGCTTCTGTTTTTTTCCATAGCCAGGCGACACTAAAGCTGTAGCACAGAGAAACCAATGTTCATTAAATGAGCTCTTTCATACCTGTATATACCTTTTATACCTATTTTGCTGTGTTGTTTTCAATAAAAGAGACCAGAACTGTTTCTGATATCTGATATTTGATGGCAACATCTGGAGCCAGATCTCTACAATTTGAATTCAAAGTAATCTATTACAGTTATTTAAAAAAAAACTTATGAAATGATATTAAAATATCACAGATCTTTATAAAGAAATCCCTACACGTTACATTACAAAGCTTGTATTGTGACTTTAAGGAAGGAAAGTCAAAAACATACCTTTCCTTTTTTCATGATTTTTCCTTTTCTGAAGTCACACGTAAAATATTTTGCTCTCTCAGCTCCTCTTTCTCTTGTTTAATGAGGCCTGTGTGCTCCCAAACACTGCGACTGGTGAGCAAAAGTGTTGTTGTGGAAATAGCTGTTGCTCTGAGTTTGTCTCCAGTGTGCGGATTACACTGAAGCTTTATAGGCCTCCATGTGGTTAATCTCTCTCTAACCCTGATCCTACACCCACCCCACGCTCAGCCTAATGAGGTCGTTCCAGTAAAGTCCAGGTAGTCTCAGAGCACTTACATGAAGTCAGACTGTACCACTGTTGTTGCTAAACAGGGGTGTCATTTATGTCACTTTGATGCTACAAACTGTCCTGGGACAGTTAATCATCCTAGAGCTAATCAGAAAGATTCAAAGGATTTACATATCTGAATTACATATGCGTTACGTAACATATTTTGCAACACTTTAAGAGAAAAAATAGGGGTGTAGACACAGAAGATATTTGAGCATTATAAGAATATATCATTAAAACAAAGCCGACAGCCTTTTTACATGTGAATCTGCTTGCATACATTATCAATATATTATTATCAAGAGATTTTAGAATGTATAAAACTTTGTTTATCAAAGATCAAAAAAGTAACAGTAGACTAGTATTTATTAGTCATGTATAATGTGATGATTGTCAACAGTGGTAACCTCGTGAACTACATGACATCATGTTTTTTGTGTAAGAGGCTGGTTTAGTAACAGACTAATTAGATTGAAGTTAAGAACATTATGAAGTGCACACATAACCTCACCATAAACAGTAATAATGAGATTTACCGGCAGGCGCCCACCTTTGAATTGCTAACACAGTTAGACACAACACTACCAATACAGAGCATGAAGTGAGGACACACATACAAAGATAATTAGTGATCACATTTCAAGGTTTCCCCTTCCACTGACAGCCAGCAAAATGTATGAATTAGGATATATAAAGTGGATAATGTTACATTATTTGAATACTTCAGGAAATATGATCTTTATTCTAAATAAACAATGTTTGAAACCACAAAACCAGTGTTTCCATTCCTTCTTTCATTCATTCATTTATTCATTCATTCATTGAGTCACTGTGGAGTAACTCAAGGTTTTACATCTTTCTTTCTTTTTAACATATTAAGAAATTTTGAATGAATTACTTTATGCCAGAATGTAACTAAGTACATCTAGCTAAGTACTAGGTACACAAGTCTAAACTTGAGGCACTTGTACTTTACTGGAGTTTTTCCATTTTATGCAGCGTTATACTTTAACTCCACTGAATCTCAGAGGTAAATATTGCACTTTCTTTTTTAACATTTGTCTGACTTCTTTAGTTACTTGTCAATCTTCAGATTACACTTTCCCATAGCCTTCCTGTCCTGTGCAAACCATGTGATGATTCTGAATTTGTGTTTTCCTGATAAACTTAAACTTGAAACTAAAACGTGATATACGGTTCTCATAGGACAGCGATGCTACAAACATATACTGATCGTACAGAATATGATGCACTAATGTAGATAAAACTAGTCAACTGTATATAAAATAATTCAAATGATTTAAAAAAACAACTAAAATACAACACATATTAATGCAGCAGTAAAACTAAAGAGCCATTTTACTGTAGAATAAGTACTTTTATTTTTATTGCTACATACATTTAGCTGATGGGACTCAAGTATTTTTTTTGTGTGTTCAGTGTTGTATTGATACTTTCATACAACAATGAGGAAGAGAAAAATGAAATAATTCTGACACTATATAATGATGTGAATGATATATAAATTTTATTTCATTATAAAAGTATATGCAGATACCTCATGTCATAAACATGTTCAAGAAAAAAATATATATGTGTACTTCCTTCTTCTGACCAGTAGATAGCGCCAGTAGGCAATAATATATTAGTTAGTACAAAGCTGAAAGAAGGGATCTTCATAATATTATTATCCCTCGAGTATTTTTGTCCTTTGCTTCTTTGCCCAGGGAAGTAAGTTGACCTTTGGACCAGAGGGATAAGACAAACTGTCTCTTTGACTTTTGATGGTGACAGCATGGAATCCACACTATCTTCCCTTCCTCCAATTGTTTTTTGCAAGGTAAACAAGAATAATGTGAACATTGAGTTTTGTGCAAAGACACAGATTTAAGTTAAAGTCTGAGTTTTGTGCATTATGTTCTAGGAAGATAAGTTAAAGTCTGAGTTTTGTGCATTATGTTCTAGGAAGAATAGCAAATGCTCCGTTTTTTTTTGTTTTTTTTTGACTCGCTGAGTTACATTTTAAAATCATATAGGAAGAGAGTAGCAGGTTATGAATTATATTGGTCTTTTATAAAATAATCTAAAACAAGCTGGTTCCTTTTAAAAAAATGTAAAACTCAATATCAATCCAATGAGGTCAGTGTGCTTATTTATTATGTGTTAAAGCGCCATGAGATTTTTTTTTAAAAGAAAATGATGTGTGTGTGGTATCTTCGATCTGCTGAAGAAGACCATGTGATGTGGTCAAAAGCTCCAGAGCAGCTACTAAACAGACCAGACATGGTGAAATTTGTTATTTAAACAGTTGTTTCTAAGGTCATGAATGAACTTTGGACCTGGTCATGGTCTAGATCCTTTAAGATGCCCTGTGATACACACACACACACACACACACACACACACACACACACACCTCTACCATTACATTTGTCTATGCTGTTGTGGAGTAATAGGTTGGTATTATTGATTGTGACAGATGGGACATTTGGTTTCAGTAATAATCCTGGCCCCTGTGTCTAATCATAAAATAAATGTGTTCTTGTTGTTATTGTCCTGGCCTGTAGGTGGCATGTGAAGACCACAACGTGATTCATAGAAAGGACTAGAACACTGGTTCTTCACTCCAGCAGAGACAGTGCTGAAACTTTTACTGTGGGAGAGTTTTAGTTTAAGTTTTGTTTTCGAATAAGAGTTCACTCGAGTACAAGTAAATGGAGGTCATAAGGTAGCTTATGGCTGATGCGTCATTTTTCATTTCTTGGCACTGTCAGGGAGCTGCGTGCTGTTGCTGCTAGAGTCTGCCAGAGAGTCACCTGATGTGGAGGAGATTTATTGCTTTTATCTGGTTGCAATATTGAAATGAACATACTGGTGGATATGTGCCTCCTGATAATCATATGAGGAGTCACAGGTTCTTCTAAGGCGAGGGTCGTCGATCATAAATACCTCAGAGAGACTTCATTTTATCATTTTGCTCTGTGCAAAAGACATTTTGTATTTCTCTGATATTAAAGGTATATATAATTCACATACATGCACAGACTTGATGACGGAATTCTGTTTATGGAAAACGTTTGTACTAGTTTCTCTCAGATCGCAGACGTGGGTGCTTTGCCTTGTGCTGTCTGGCACCCTGACTATTCACCTCCACAGTATTTGCATACTCACGTCCAAAATTAACCTACAGTGTCATATTTGCATATTTGCACTCAACAGAATCCGTCTCAGTTTATAGCTTCCCTCTGAATGCCTGCTTGTTTGTTGTCTGTCGGCGTCAAAGAACTTTAAACCTTGTATTTACAGCCCTTTGCATTACATTTTCTCATCAAAAAACTAAAGCGTTGTCTCTCATTAGTAATAAGCCCATGATGGCTCTCAGATCTGGTGCACAATTGGCTGATTGCCTCTGTTGCTAGGCTACGGCTCCATGGTATGCCTCAGCAATACTGACGGGGATCATCAACGTTCAAGAAAAAAAGAAGATGAGCACAAGCAAAGAAAATGCTATATAATGTTATTTAATAATGGTACTCTATGGTGTAACCAGAAAACATTTACAAAATATTCACAAGGTGATGCAGTCAGTCGACAATACATTTATTTCAATTATATATCTTCAAATAAAAAGTTTATACTCAGAGCGCATGGTTTAAATGCTGCTTTCTCTTTGCAGTCTGTAGAGCAATCTATTATTTGTGACATCAATACTAACTTCATTTACATAATCCAAGAATCTGCAAACTAGCAAGGGTAATATACAAAATTTACAACAAAAAAAACACCTCAACATATAACCCCATCGGACATGGTCTAAAATGACCAATAATTTCTCCCTGATTACCGCATACAAATACAATGCAACTTACTCTCATTTCTTAAAAATGTTATACATTTCTCAATCACAAATGGGTGATTTTTCATGAAGTTTTCCCACATGACAACATGTTGTGAAAAATAGCTTATGTCGTTTCAACAGGGCATACACAAACGTCCTCCCCCCAAACTGTGTATCAGACATTTCTATTGCTATGTTATGTATTGATTTCTCAATGTATGGAAAGTGCCCTTTTACACACGGTAGCATGGATGTACTGTAAGTAGTCATTGCTGGATGAATGATTGGTGAATGTTTGTACATGCTCCTTTTTCTCTGGGCGGGAGGATGTGCTTCCCTCTTGTTAGCTTTGTGAGCTGGGATAGGGAGGGGGGGGTAAAGTCTAGGGAGGAATAACAGGCTCTTTCTTCTTTTTTAGTCTTCAGAACAGAAAGCTGGCTATGACAAGCTCCGGGAGGGAGAGGTGATGACTTGATGGTCTGATGTTGATTTGAAGAAAACCAAGGAAGAACTCTTATGTTTTGATAGTTGTTGGGGTTTTTTTTTTCTAGCAATCCTGGAAACAACTGGAGAAGGAATCGGTTTGAGTTCAGGAGCCTCCACCTCCCACTGTGCCTACATCCTTCACTGATATTTTTTCCACGCAGCGTTAGACTTGGCACAGTTCCCACAACAACTGTCCATCATGCATAGGCCAGTGTACTGTATGTGGCAGGCCAGGCTTGCATGGGGAACCATGGAGGTTTCCCCAAAGCAGATACCTCAGTCAGTTTTTTAGCTCTTTGAACTCAAGGATCTATGCGGAAAGCTAAAAGCTTGTCAGAGTGATGGTTGTTCAGGGTGCGCAGGTCGGGCAGACGTAACAGCAGCTTTGAGAAGAGGGTGCTGTCGTCTGGGCGGCGACTGGTGATGAGAGAGCGCAGAGCTTTTATTAGATTCTCCTGCAGCTGCTCCACTGCTCCCACCTCCACTATACCAGAGCAATCTGCAGAAAGAGAGGAGGAATCGAGGTCAGACCAGGGGAAATGCGTGCATACGGATATATGTATGCATACATGTATGTATGAGTATGTCTTACCAGCAGAAACCAGCACGACAGCCATGAACAGGGCCATCTCGTCTGGCTCCAGGCCCAAAGATCCTAGCTTCTCGCTGAAATCAAACATGGCGTCCAGTAAGGAGCCCATGCCAAGAGCCCTCAGTGATGCCAGTGAGTACGTTTGCCCATTCAGGAAGGTCACCGTCCTCTCCTTGGGGTCAAACAGTGAGCAGAACCTCACCATCAGAACCTGTAGACAGAATCAGACCAGGTCAGCATCAGAAAACACTCACAATGGATCAAAAGTAGAAATGTAGCAACAGATTTAACTGGACATACCTGGAAAGTGCCAGATTTGAGCAGCATGACCTGATCGTGCTGGCTGAGTGTTTGGAAGCCTGGGATGCTCTTAGCAAACTCCACTACCTCTTTAACAGCAGGGGTGAAGCACTGGGAGAAAGACTCCCACACTTCCTGACTGGAGCGACTGGCCGGAGCCACGGGACATGAATTGAGTGGACACGCCTGCAGGAGAGACAAAGAAATTATAAGATGTGTTATGGACTTTTTTTTATTGACACTAAATTGATAGATACTCACATACTCGGTAATAAAAAAAAGTCTTACCAGCACTTTGGCTCCTCCATTTAACTTCCAGGGGCAAGGGCTTTGGTTCTGGGAATCCCTTGCTGGGTAACTATTCTGATTGGCTGAGTAGGACTGATGTGATAGGCTGCCACTGAAGGGACACTGATTTTGATTGGAGGAGAAGTTGTACTTGGCGTTATCGACGTTAGTGTTAGCAGAGTTTTCATTGTTGGTGGGCCCAACAGGGCAGGTTGTAGGGACATGGTAGCTTGATGTCAGGTTCGCCTGCTCCCCTTGAACTGGAGTCTGGGTTGCTGAGTGCGACAGGGAAGGCTCCTGCGCTGAACCGTTCTGGAAAGACGAAGTGGCGACGTTGCTGTTTCCGGCAGCCATCTTGAGCGGTTTCTCGTCACTGTTCATTAAATTGCCGCGGTAAGACTGCGATACGGAGCCCGCTCCTTCAGTCGTCTGGTTCTGTGGACTGCAGGGGGCGTCGGAGGGAGGCGACACCTCCATTTCCATGGAGGCGGATTCGTTGAGGCTGTTCATGTAGCTCTGCATCTCATCCAACAGTCTCTGCTTCTCCCGTTTGGGAATACGCCCAAAACGCACAGCTGAGGACAAACAGAAGGGAGCATCCCCTGTTAGCATTTACTGGCATCAGGCATTGATATTGCTGTCAGCTCCTCACTGGCACGACTTGAATTAATACATTATATAAATACATAGCTATAAAGACTTTCATATTCAACCAGTATAGAGAAGAAGCCACTTCTTCCTGTGGATTACTAATCCTGAGACCTCCTCCTGTCCCTGACTATTCTGTGTCCATCACAGCTGTTTCACAACTACACGGACACATAAACCTTCACCTCATCTGACTGCCTTATTCTTATCTCTAGCCTTTCCAATCCTCCCTTCCCCCCTTTTCAATGCTGCACCTCCACTGACAGCACTATTTATAGCATGCTGTATGCTACACCCCCCGTCTCTCTCCCTCCCTTTCGGTCTTCTAGTTGAGCACTCGCTCTTCTCTTTTTCTGTGGAAGTAGGTCACTGGGCCAACAGCACTAAACATGATGTCATTAACAGCAAAGTGAGTGAAA
This sequence comes from Larimichthys crocea, assembly GCF_000972845.2. Classification (NCBI taxonomy): domain Eukaryota; kingdom Metazoa; phylum Chordata; class Actinopteri; family Sciaenidae; genus Larimichthys; species Larimichthys crocea. The sequence continues at coordinate 17,935,045 of NC_040016.1, forward strand.
AGTGGAAAGGTCAGAAAGCCAAGGTAGGCTGCAGGAGAAGTGAAGAGAGAGGTTGAAGGTGATTTTTTTATTTTTTGAGGGGGGTGTCAAAAATGTATCCGCGAGCAGGTGTTATGTCTTCGAGTGGGTCGGTAACGTGGGTAGAACTAATAGCACGCTTCTTTCTTTTTAAATTAATTTGTGCGCGTATTCAGGAAATTGAAAACGGATCAAATCTGCTTATTAATAATAAAGTTTCCATGTTGCGGTCTGATGAATTAGCAGGTGATTTTTCACTGCCGCATTTTTTTGCCTTTTTTGGGTCAGCTAAAAATGTTTGCTCCAGAAAAAAAAAAAAAAGCATGATTTATTATCACCTAGTTTAGCCCGCATCCCGGGAGATCGGACTCCTGCAGTGAAATGATGCAGTAGAGCAGATTAAATGTATTAATATTATTTTAATTTCTAGTCAAGCACTGCAGGTTTGCATGATTAACAAGGCAGAATAACATTACATCTGAAATGATTGTTTGTAAGTGTCATTGTTGGGGGGAAAAAATAAATAGGTAGGACTGTACATCTTGGTGGACACATGGGGTAATCAACAACTTTGTGCCCCAGTTTCCCAAAATAAACTATATTTGTCACAGTTTCTCTATGACTGATGACTACTGGGACACTCGGGCTCCTCTTGCCATAAATCAGACAGCAGGGCAAGGAGAGAAGACGACAGAGGGGAACAAAAGACAAAAGGAGGGGAATGGAGAAAGAAGATGAGGAGAAAATGAAATTCTGTGGCGAGGGGCCACCTGCTCTCACATCTGATTCTCTATGTAGCCCTGCATACATGAATCAATGAACCCCTCTCCTCTACTGTAGGAACATAGAGGGGAAAATACATTTCAGTTTTAGTTCCCATACGTCTAAATATCTACTTTAAACACATTAACACTGTCTCTCACCATCTCTGGACATGCCCACGGAGAGACACTTCTTAAAGCGGCAGTGCTGGCACCGGTTTCGGTTCATGCGCATGATGAGACACTTTTCATTCTTCACGCACATCTTGTAGTGGATATTCTGCTGAATGCTGCGCCTGAAGAAACCCTGGAGAAGGCACGAGAAGAAAGAAAGAAAGACATTGTTAGGTTTCTTTTGAGGGCCACGTATCTGTGTGCATGTATCTACTGAAAACAAAGACATGACCTAATACTGTCTTTGTTCAAGTCTCACCTTGCAGCCCTCACAGGCGTGTACACCGTAATGGAAACCAGATGCAATGTCCCCACACACCTTACACAGAAGCACCATACCTCCGGTCTCTATGAAAGAGGCATACATCCATCAACACTGAGAAATACAATATAAAAAGTGCTGGCAGGTAAATGCAGAAGAGAACATGAAGGATATTGAGGGGGTACTTACTGGTGAATGTGCCAGTGAAGCCACAAGGTCTCTTGGCCACTGTGGGATGATTGTAGGTTGCCGATGATACCGTCGTTATTTGCGAAACGGGAGCATTGTTTACTTCAGGAAACTGGAAGACCATTCGCGGGGAAGGAGTTCCTCCCCCTTGTTCCCCTCTCTGCTTCAGGGCCCCAATCTCCTGAAAGGAGACACCCTCTGGGGATGAAGGCTGCGAGTGGGAGGAGGGCGACTGGGTCTGGTATCCACTTGAAGGGCTGCCAGGACTCGGGCTGGCACTGCCGGACGAACCAGCATACAAGATGACACCACCTGGAGGAACATAGAGGGGCAAAAAAAAAAAACTGAGTTCACTGAACTACATCTAGGACGATGTTCACGAGCACAATGTGAGTGGGAGTGGAAGTGTTGAGCGATGCTCTACTTTGATTCAATGAGCCTACTTGGCAGGTTTCCACAACCACACACAAAACCCTGTCCGTGTTGCGACAACAAGAAATTTGAGAGTCTAATCTGTTAGATGATCAAATAAAAAAAAAAGGCTTTGTCACGCCAGTGGGTGTGTTGCTTTTATGGAACACTGATCCTTTGGCTTCATTGGAGAGCGTTATGTGAATAAATAATGCTGAATACACAATGCCCAGGTAAGATAAATACCCTTATCTGTGGGTTGGGCCAACACCCACGCACAGGTTATTTTATCATAAAAAAAGAAATCTTACAATATATTGACAAATATATTACATTTCTGTGACACAGTATCCTCAAATGTGTCATACCCCAGCAAAGACTATCTATGTAGAATATTAAGTCATTATATGTTCTCAATGAGTGCCATAGAAACATATATTATACATAAACAGGCCTTTGTTTAGAGATGTCACATCAAGTCGGAGATGCCCTATTACCCCTGAACACAACACCCATCCCTTGTTTTGCAGACTGAGTTCTTCCCTGCAAGATGAAAGACTGCCCCTCACGTGCAGGCTGAGCCAGCCAGCTCCCTTCCTGTTAGCTCTGAGCACTGAGTCTCTCCTCTCCCTCATCTCGCCCCCTCCCTTCGTCTCTATCCTCCTCCCCCTCCTGCCTCCTCCCTCCCTCCATCCCTCCCTCGCTCCCTCCCTCCCTCCCCAGTTTGGCTGCGGGCCTGCAAACCCATCTATCCGCCAGCCACCTGACCGGGAGCTCACATGGACTCTTGACACAGTTCCCGCCCGGCTCACAAGGCTCTTTGCGCAGTCCCGTGTAGACAACAGCAGCAGCAGTACAATAACAAGCGCCAGGGCTGATCACGTTTGGAATAGAAGAGGGCTTTAATGCTGTGACTACAGACGTGAGGGGGGGGGAGCAGGGCACAGCTACCTTATGTCTTTGCATTCCACAGAGTGACTAGAAACTGTGCAGAGGGTGACAGTCACGTTGTTGCTGGCTAATATTTCGACACACTCGATTTGCTTTAGTAAATAAAAATGACTATTATTTAGCAATGATATCACACCAGTGTGTTCATGGCAAATGCAAACGCACTAAATGTATTTACTCACTTTAAAAAGCTTGACATAATTCTTTAAATAAAATTAAAAACAGTCACGAGAACAGAATCTCTACTAACGCAGACATTTGTGATTTTAAGAATATATATATTGTTTATATATCTGCTTGTTTCGGTGGCCCCCCTTATGATGATCCACATCTTGAGTTCAGAGTTTGTCCTGCTTTTCATTTGCCGTTCGATCACTGTGTCAAAAGTCTAAATACCTCAGCATGAAAGCCTGCCTGCCAAAACCTTTAAAACGGCATGCTCCACATTCTTCATTCACAATCTGCGTCACTTGACTCATATCGAGATGATCACGTTTGCACTTTGTGGGTCACTGTCACTTGGTCTAAGACGTAGATGTTTTCATGGAAAACAGCTTTGTGACACGTACAACATCAGCCCAACAGGTCACTGCAGTCAAGTTTAGGGACTAAATGTGAATTGGCAGTGTTATCTCAGGTCTACACTGTCATGCTGTGCGCATTTCCTCTCAAGGTCCTTGAATCATCTGAGTCTCCTGTGCTCTCTCTCTCTCTCTCCTTGAGAAAACACGTGCTGCGTTTCTGTTTAACTCGAAGTGCCTCCTTAATTCCCCAGCTCACACGTGTCAACACTGAATGCGAGGTACCCTGGTGGCCTGACAGCTTATGCGTGGTAGGCAGCTCTGGTATCAGACTTTGAAATGTAGCATGTGCCCGTTTATGTTTCCTGTGTGTTCGTGTGAGAAAAAGATAAAAAAAACTTTATGGACATTGCGTAGCAACTGCAGAGGACACACAGTCACATGAAGTGCACACCCACTTTCTACGTTCACTGTATCTGCCCCCTCTGGCATAAAAAACTATTCATATTCTCTCTTGCTCACAGCTATTTCCTGGAATCCGGTTTGACTGGGAGCCAGGGCGAGCTCTGGGAATACCATCCCCTGCTGTACAAAAGGCACAGGTTACAACATGTGACCTGTGAATACACACAGAGCCATAAGGACTACATAATAAACAAAAACCCTCTTCCGCTCCTCCTTTTGCCAATCCTCTATGACCTCCCCTCTCATGTGTTCCCACCCCCTGGGCATGCATGCACGCATGGATGGCAGGCAAACTGTATAGACATTATGTACATATGAAGTCTAGAGGGGAGACACTACCCCTCCCCTTAACTCCAGCTACATGTGAGTTTACAACTGAACATGGGCAGTAAGCCTCACTCCACGTGTAACAGCTGCCCACATGTCATGTGTCTATTTATGAAGGGCTTTAAAAGCAGGATGGGTGAAAACAATACGAGGGCAAAATTTTCTTAATGAACCCCCCTGGTGATTGTTTATTGCTCTATAAAATAAAATAAAAAACATGATCATATGACTCCATTGCACGCTGTTCCAGTTTGAACTTGTGTTTAAAGGAGTTCAAAAGTTTAAAAAGACACATCCCCGTACATACGTCATAGAAGAAGGATACACTCACTCTTTGGAGAAACACTATCCGTCACCTGAATCAAGCTCGGCTTTTAATGTGAATTACCTAGCTGCGTGATCATCTGTCAAGCTGACTACCACGAGGACTCTGGTTTCAGGACTGGCATCAGAGTTAAACATTAGGCTTATTGTTCGTGTTGGAACGAAGGACACCTGTGACACATTCATTTGTATAAAAAAAAAGATACTTGCTGTTCCATTTTCTGCTTTTAGGTCACAGAGCCAGCTCTCTGAACACTGGAGGTTACATTAAATGTGGTCACTTGTCGGCAATGATCATCTCTTACTAATAAAAGCGCTGCACTGTGTAATCATCCCTTCTGCAGACGCAAAACTATACTGAGAACTACTATACTACTAAACAATAATTGTACTGTTAAATCTTGAAGCAGTGAAGTTGAGGGGAGACTCTGTGGATGACTTCTCTTGACAGTACACTAAACTGAATTATATTTGATTAAGGCACTCACTGATGATTTATTATCATGTCTTATTAATGCATTTAACCTTAATTTGACTGCTGTGAAACTGAATTTGTAGAAAAGAGACAACAATTATTCCACAGATCATGTCACATAGCATGATGATTCATTTAGAGACACAATATTTCAGATTATCATATAATATTTCACTGATCCGCAGCTTCAATTGTGTTGAATCTAACTATGTTGTACCAAAAAATGATTATGTGAGCACTGATATTGCTCAATGCCTGCATGATGATTCATTTAGCCGATAACCAGCACTGAAATAAAAAATTGTGGTGTGCGCAGTAAAAACAAGAACTGGTTAGCCATGTCACCCCAAACCCAAGAATGTAGGTTAATGTGTCACTGCAGACAACAAACAAACAAACCACACCTGACTATTAAACAAGCCTCTCTCTGCTTATTACTAATCAACATGTCCAAAGCAGATCTAGCAACCAGGAGGAGAGAGGGGAAAGGCTGATCACCCTCTCTCTGACCCACTGACCAAGCTGCACGGAGAGAACACGGAGGAATCCCCGTGCGGTGCCGAGCGCGCGAGCAGCAGAGTGCGTGCGTGCGTGTGTGCGCGCGTGGAGAAAGAAAGAGGGAGCGACCGGAGAGGGGCGGGGTGCTGCTGGGGAACCGAGCGGGGCACGTGGATACTGAGGCTGTATACACGTGCTGTAAGCTCGAGGCGGGGTAACTGCGTATTGAAAAAAAAAAAAAAGAGGCGCATGATTTCCAACATTATCACGACCGGTTTTTTACCCAGGGTGCACCGGGGAGGAGAATAGATGAGAAGCGATGACGGTCAAGGACGTTAGAGCCATTATTATTATTAGTATTATTAATTATTATTATTATTATTATTATTCTTCGCTGCCGTCCTATATTCGAGAGATAATCATTTGATATTGTTTTTAAAAACTGATATCGACCGGCTGGTAATAAGTAAGATATGGCTGCTCATTCATCATCATCATCATCATCATCATCATCATCATCATCATCATATGCTCCCTCTACATTAATAGGGTCATAATTCGGGTCCTGCCAGAACCGGATGTTTACTGAAAATCTTGATGTGAAATTTGGCACCGGTTATTTGTTTTTTTTTGCCTCAGTGGGCGTGACTGCGCCTTTGACACACTAAAGTTTGGAAAGGAAAAATGTTATAATATTCATACAAATCAGATGAGTCATACATCAACAACAACATATTAAACCCTCCCACACGCTGGGATATCTTTAGGGAGCCCAACCAAAAAGGACAGTACAGTGGACCGAGTGTGTGATTCATCTGATTATCAGTAACGTGAGAAAAGAGGCGACCGTGGGTTGGAGAACGTGCCCGGTCAGGGTCGTTTTGGGTCGCGCTTCACGTGAGTTTGTTTACATGGAGGGAATCGGAAGTCCGCGGAAAAGACTGACAGAGAGAGAGACAGAAAGAGAGAGAGAGAGAGAGAGGACTTCCCTCTCTCCGTCCTCAGATCACTCACTCAAAACTCACTGTCTGCAGCCCAAGATGCACTTGGCAACATGCCATGTGTTACAAAGCTGAATTACAGTTAAAAGCCTGACATGGTCACTCCATAGTGTGTGTGTGTGTTATTCGTGAGCATGACTCAAAACACAGCAGCTTCATGTGTCCTGATAAATGTGTGTTAACATACAGGATGAAAAAACAAACACACAGAGGCATCAATGCATGTATGCGCTTTAGTGTACCCACACACACACATATATATCTATATCTCTCTATATATATGCAGGTTTTTCTAAATGCAATCACACATAAAACATCCCTTTAAAGTGAGCAATACATTTGCATCGAGAATAACATTTGACGTGGAGAAAGTGCGGTGACATCGGCTCCCATAATGCACCATTGCCTGCTTTCTTAAATTACCGCCGTTTGGCACCGAAACGAATTTTCCAAGTGAATTCAAGCAACAATGAGACATGCGTAAAAAGCTTTACTTACCACCGGGGCTGTTGTCCATATTTCCCAGTAGATCGATGTTGTTCACTTTGTGTTCCGTGTCGTTTAAACTCTAGTACGCTTTTTCTTTCTTTCTTTTCTTTTCTTTTTCTTTAATGCTGCCTCTGCGTGCCACCGAGGAGTTTCGTTGATATGGGTGAAAGAGTCATGAACTGCCAAGGCATAAAGAGTGTATCCAAAAGCTCAGACCAGCAGGAGTGTGCACAGGGCATTGGGTGGTTTGGGTTCTTGAGAACAAGCGAAGAATTTGAAAAAAAGTGAAAAATATTTTTTCAAAAGAGGAAATTGGAGCAAAAAAAATAATAAATAACTTCCAAGGTGAGTCGATTGCTCGGTTCTCCTTCCCGTCTGCGCGCACCTTATGACGCCAGGCTGTGCTGCTCAGAGATATCACTTGGATATGGTTTGTCTAAATGACACACACAGAAAAAAAAAGCATCCAGCTGCTTAACCATGTACACTCACCATTAAAACATGAGCAGAGTGGAAGTAGTTTAAACACTCCTCCACTCATCAATAAGCAACACGCGTCCTAAAATAAACCAGCACGTTTTCAGGTGCCTGAGAAATGTGACCAGGTTTTTTTCTCTCTGTTCTCTTTTCGTGTGTCCCGTCTCAACCTCGCCTGTTAGTTGATGTGTATCAGGGATGTCTCTCTCTCTCTCTCTCTCCTCTCTCTCTCTTTCTGTCACGCTCTCTGAAAACATTTCACCCACCTCCTCTCTTTCTCGTGCCCCCACTCCTTTTTTTTTTTCCTCTCCTCACTCCGTGATTGGCTGAGAGCCCCGCGTGGAGACGGCACATTGGGCTCGTTCGACATTGGAATGCTGGTTAAAGCTCTACAGCATGTGCGCATGGCATGTGAGCGCACGCTGCCCTACTGACACACATTTTATGCTAATGAGCTGCCTGGGCTCCGGCGATAAGGAAACGAGGAAAGGAGGAAGAGAGAGAGAGAGGAAAGGAGAGGTCTCACTCCTGACGGCGTCTCTGGACTCAGGTTTTTGTTTGGTGATGCGCTTATTTAAAAAAATAAATCATAATAATAATAATAATGCCTCCAAGGGGAGCCATTTTCAAATAATGACGCCACCCAGTGAAGATCCAATGATTTCACCTTTGTGTTGCAGGCACGTTGTGCAAGACCCGCAAAGGCGATGAGTCCATTTCTTTTTTTTCTTTTTTTTTTTTAACCGTCAATGGGAATGATTAAGTGAGGGGGCATACCTCAGATTGTGGACACGTGTAATGTAGCATGTGCATCTGAGCTGAAATGTGTCACATGAGTCACCTTGGTTTATTTATTTATTTTGTATTGTTCATTTGTTTTTAAGCCAAGAAAGCTCTTTATTAATAGGTCTGTCACACCACATATAGTTTTTGTGTAGATGTTTAGCACACAGTTATATATTTATCTTCTATGCAAATGTTTAATGTTTAACCTCTCTGTACATATTTAAATTTAGATTTATCTCGGGTTAATTTTAACATATGGTTACTGTGTTATAGGTCAATTCTAATGTATGTTTAATGTATGTTTGCACGTTGCTACTGGATGCTTGAATTTCCTTTGGGATCAATAAAATATCTATCTATCTCTGTACATATTTAAATTTAGATTTATCTCAGGTTAATTTTAACATATGGATACTGTGTTATAGGTTAATTCTAATGCTTGAATTACCTTTGGGATAAATAAAATATCTATCTATCTATCTATCTATCTATCTATCATTGCATTTACATTTAATGAAATACTCTCGCTATTAATGATAGTAGCGTAAAATATATATTTAAAAAAAATAATAAATATAAATAATAAATATTAGTTTGTTTTTATTTTATATTCAAATTCAATCATTAGTCGTCACTTAAGATGGGAAAATATGATCAGGTTCAGCTGTATTGATCCCCTAGGAAACAAATGTAGTATTAAAACAGCATAGTAGAAATAAATATATGCAAATAAATGAATCTGAATTTTAAAAAGCTATATATAAAAAAATCCCCTCCTGTTCCAGTTTGCGTGAATAAAATGTAGGCCTATGTGCCAAATCAACAGTGCAGTCTTCTATAATTAAGCGGGGAAGGCACGTGGACGGGCTGTGACACATTCACCTCACATGATTGTGTTTTATTTTTTTACTTTCTCTGTCTTATATTTTTTATTTTGAAGCCTGTTGATTTGTTCTATGTTTATATATATATATATAGAGGCCTAAATATATATATGTCTATATATATAATACATTACATATCAGAGACAGTAATAATATCCCACAATGTGAGGTGAGTGTGTCAGTGCCTGTCCACGTGCCTTCCTCTCCGTGCAGGATCATGAACGCATGAGCACGGCGCATGCGCTCAGAGGACGAACGCCCACCCATCGTTTAACCGGAAAGTGTTGCAGTGTAACGATCTGCACAAAAAAAAAAAAAAAAAATAAAAAAAATAGACGATCTCTGCATGACGGAGCTGGCACGTGCGGGCAGGGCGGTGCTCACCGTGACTCCCTCCGCCCCTCCTCCCCTCCGTCACGTTTCCTTTTCTCTCTGCGTGCAGATTGTGTTTGCTCAAAGCCAAAGTAACGCCGGAGATTGGCTGGGACAGACTGAATGTAGGTCAGGAGCTGCTTGTGCATACACGAGCATCGTAAAATAACCCTTCCAAAAAAAAAAAAAAAAAAAAGAAACGCGATGTTCTGCCAGAAAGAACCAAAAAACAAAAAAACATGAACACACCTCCTGTTGCGGGGCAGGCAAGTTAAAGTAGAGAGTGAGATTTAGGTCACGTTGCTCACCCTCGGGGGTTGGGTGGGATGTTATTATTCACAACCTGTTTGGTTTTTTTTGTATTATTATTATTCTCGATAGGTGAGCTGAATGAGAAAGAAACGCCTTCACTGACGCCTTCAACTTGTGGGGAATTAGGCTACGGGGTCACAGCGTGTTTCATATTCATTACCTGCTCTGGATTTCACTGTCATCTGCTAGTAGCTATCAGTTTCGATTACTGGGATCTAATGTTCTTGTCATGGGCCTTCGACAATGTTCTTACTATTATAGCCCATATTATTATAACCTACAATATATTTACATATTTCTCATCTTTGTATGCATTGAGCCTCACTCAGGTTAGGTAATATTTGACTTGATAATATGGGAGTACAATTTTGAGGCACCTTACTCAAGCAAGAAATGTTGTACTTTTGAATCAAACAGATTTCAAACATGAAATCATCCAACAGTAACCTGCCTAAAAACTCAATATAACTCAATCTGCATAGTGCATGATTTCACTTTTGATATTTGAAGTACATTTTGTTACAAACACTCAAAATGTGTCTACATTTTTAAAAAAAAAGTGTGGAAGTAATGTTAGTCTGTTAAAGTTTTAGAGCAACAAGGAGCTGATACTGCGTGTTCAGCTCTGTTGTGGTTTGAAACATGAGGAATGCATGATTCAGTGGGGATTTTTAGACACACGGAGACACATTTGATACTTTTTCCTCTTTTTATTCATGCCCTCCGAGCATTTAGTTCATATTTGCAGCAAAATCCTCCTTAAAATATAACTATATCATTCCCAGTGCTTGATACTAGTACATAGTTTGAATGAGTTGATTATTTGAGCTTGAATAAAATATCCACACTCTTTTCAGTCAGTTATTGTAAATAGAAAAATGTACATAAAAGGATGAATGAAGGATGCAAGTATCTTGTGAAAAAGACAATGCAGTGCTTGGATGCATCAGCTATTTTAAACTTTGGTGATTGCTCCACCACTGGAGATTCTTAATGTGATATCTTAAACCAGTATTACAAACTGTACACTTCATTATTTTGGCATCAAAAAGGTTTAAAGAGGTCATAAAGTCCTGCTGCTAAATCAAACCTGTTTGATGCTTGCTACACCATTTTCTATGAATTAACACAACAAAACAATTCCACTCTGAGTTTGTTTTGATGGGACGAATGCAAATAGTTTAAGCGCGTAATCTTGAAATAGATGCAGCTTTTTATTTTAGGCTGTTCTAAAATACGTCATGTCCCATACCTGAAGTGACCCAACATTTTAAAATTAGAATGAATGAGTGATACAGGATACAACACAAACATGTTGAACCTGATACAGAAGCCTCCAGAAGACCCAATAAGTAATAAAACAGTGCCCCGCTGTGGGTGGAATAAGCGGTACAGCTCGTTTTTTGGTGGATTAGACAGATGTGTCCATTGTTGTTGTCACTGTACGCAGCAAAGAATCGGGTCATCAGGATATGAAGAGTTATTTGGGCCATGTAGTCTGTGTTGTTGATTTTTTTGGGGGAGGTGCTGCATTGTAGCATATATGTGTGCCAAAAGAGATTATTCATTAAAAATAGTAACTTTTTTTAAATGTCTTTTTTTAATTTTAGGTTTGCATGTTTGGCAGAAGCTCATTTATTGAGGTTTGGGTTCATCTCATTATGCCTATCAACTACTTCTCAACAGTAATGTCAAAGCCAGGGTCAGAGCCGTGGCTCTATAACGCAGGACTATTTATCTCCCACAAGGTGGCAGTGCTCGTGTAGGTAAAAGTATGTGAAGACTGGTTTATTTTTAGTTGACTACTTCATCAAGTTTTCCAAGTCCTCACAAGACTTAAATTCACTTGTATATTGCCTTTGAAATCTCTGCTGTCACAACACTTCAGCATAGATGTGGGTGTGTGCGTTTATATCAGCAAATATGCAGAGGGCTGAATTAGACATGATACATTAGCGTTGGTGCTCTAATTAGAGTTATAGGGCTATAATAGTATGTGTGCCCAAGCCTTAGTTACTCTGTTGGTGGTATATGGTCACACTGTGCTGAGGCCTTGCATTTGTGGGGTTGTCAAAACATACTCTGGCTTGTGGAATTTACAAGATTTTTTTTTAGTCTTATTGCTACCTTGTTACTGCCCCAAGTAACACCTGGGAGAATGAGTACTAGCTCTGCCCTTGGCTATCATCCATGTAATGTCAGCAAGACATATTTTTTCCTCTCACTGTCTCTCACTTTCTTCATCTCTGAAGTTTTAAAGATTGCTACTGGTTCTTTATCTTCTGTATGGCTAAAGAACCGACCCTGTTGTACTGCATTATGGCGTTACTCGCTCAAAAGTAGCCTCAGATTTAGTGGCCGTGTAGTAGCAGAAGAGGTACTGCAGCTTTTTCCATTTTGACAGTTACCATGGTGATGAGAACCGTCGGGGATGGGGATTTGAAACCGGTGGTTGGTAGCGAGTCTGGAGGCAGCAGAGTTGTAGGAAAAAGTGACACCATGGGTGAGGTTGGCAATGGCAAATTAGCTGTTCAATGCCAGTCAGTTTATGTGCATATATGACGTTGTCCCTAATGGGCTACCACAGTGGTATGTTTGTGTAGAGCTAGTGCAGACCTCTCAGGGGGTTTACAGGTAGGGTGGTATCTTGGGGTACTGTGTGTTGTGACCCTCGAGGTTTGGCCGTTACCCTTTCTTGTCTCTCTTCTCTGTGTCTCACCAGTAATTGTTTAAGCAGGAACCGCCACGTTAAGAAACAAATGGAAATGGTCACGCATAAGTCTCGTTCACCACAAAGCCAGCAAAGCCAAAACAGGATGTTGGGGTCTAATGTATTTTACAGTAGGCATGACCAGAGGAACCTTGTATTTCAACAGAGATGGATTTCACTGGAGTTAAAATAGTCGTTGTACTGGTGATGCCTCTGAAATTTCACATAACATGTATGATGGGTTGGACCCGGATGTGCAGACCTGTGTGACATTAGAGAGATAAACTCAAACATTCATGTCTCTTGTTTAAGAGAATAAACCTCGTGAATCAGTGTCAGCATAATCCACGTGAGATTGTATTCATTCATTCATTCAATCTAAATATTTGTCTCTGCACTGTAGTGATTTGAGCAGAAGGTAGCTCAAGTTCACTAAAGTATTTTTCTTTCACTGGTGCCTGAGGGGACATTTGATGGGAATGTAGGAAACAGCTGGTCACAATAAAATGGAAAAACAAACAAACACATCAACAATCAGCTATGAAATATTGTCCTGCTGGCTGCATTACACAAGAAGTATCATTCAGATACTACCTTCCTGATGAACAAAAACTAAGTCAGTTACTACTGCTTTGATGGTAGCAACAACCCATGTCTGATACTTGCCCCTGTTTACCCTCCAGAGGGCATTTACATTTCTGACAGAGATTGCAGCAGGCAGCCAAGATCTGCTGAGATCTGTTGACAGGCTGCCTTTTGTGAAGAGGTGCCAGGTTAACCTGAGGGGGACAACTCCCCCAACATCCCTGCTGTATCCTTACAGTTTAGTGCATGCACTTTTGTTTTAGTGTAATGAGGAAAGTGGAGACGGAGCAAGGAAAAAGATTTGTTGAACATGGATATTGGTTGGTTGGACTGTGCAGACACTGATCATCTTCCGTGCTGGTTTCTAATATGTGGAACAGTCAAACGTTTCACCTGATGCAAGTTTGATTTTGCTAGCAGACTGGATATGTGGTTCATCACAGGGAGATAGAAAAACATTTAAGATATTAACATAAACTAGAAAATCCCCGCAGAAATTTTGAGAGTGACGAGTGGGCTGTTGCCGGGGGTCTGTATTCAAGAAGCACACCTCAAATTTGTTTTGAAATTTTTAACATGTTTATTTAGACACAGGAGCAGCTAGCGCCAACGTGCTAGCAATTAGCATGTATTTCATTCTTAGTGGCTAATGCTAATTAGCATTAGCATGTAGCATTAGCATGTTAGCAATTAACATGTATTTCATTCTGCTGACGTGCTAGAAATTAGCATTGGCCGCAATTTTAGCATTGGCCGCTAATGTTAGCAATTAGCATGTCTTTACAGCAGCTAGCGCTAACGTGCTAGCTGCTCTGCTGTCTCCGTCTGTCATTTTAGACAGACGAGTTCAAATTAAGTGCCAATAACTGCTAAAATGGCCGCTAACGCGCTAGCTGATCAAGGTAGTGAAGCATTGGCCGCTAATGTTAGCAATTAACATGTCTTTACTACAATGAGCAAAGTCTTATTTTGAAGGGACTCTTATTTTGAAAATAGCCTCTCCTCCTTCAGGCAGGCTTGAATTGCCGAGCAACCAGGACCAACTGCCAGCCCTAATCAGCAGAGCAGTTACTGCACCTGTTAGAATGTCAGTTGGAAATGCTGACAGAGAGAGAGAGAAAATGCTGAGACCACCCCTCGAACAGGAAGGATTTCTGGCCAAACCGTATTTCCAATCATTGAACCGAAATCACTGGGAGCATCCTGAGCCCTTCCTGAACGTCTACATAGTTTTTTTGTGTTGAAAAAATGAAGAAATGTGCCCTTTAGAGCGATTCAAAGAAACGTTACTTCTGCTTTCCTCCAGAAATGTTCCCGCCTTTTTAACATAGCAGTCTATGGGGCTGTGGATGGATGTTGGTGGCGCATCTTTGTGTGTTACGCCAAACTCCTGTCGTTGGCACTCGTCACTAATTACATGAACCTGTCAGACTATTTGGCAAATGTCACAGCTTCTACTGGAAATCTGATGGAACTTCCTTCAATTTAAAGGAACAGTTCAACATTCATCATCAGAACATTTACTCAACTACTTGCTGAGAGTTAGATAAAAAGGCTGATACCGCTTTTGACCTGTACACTAAATATGTATCAAGAGCCAGCAGCCAGCTTGCACAAAGACTGGAACAAGAGGAAAAAAACAGCTTCTCTGGTTCTGTCCAAAGGTAACAAAATCCACCTATTAGCACCTCCAGAGCTCACAGTTAACACGGTATGTCTTGTTTGTTTAATGTGTACAAAAACTGTAGTTTTACAGGTGGTTATGTGCCAGAATATTTGTAGGTCTTTACTGTTTTTTTTCAGTTGCCTGTCAACTCCATGAACTTGGTGGATGAAGTCCCGCTATTTTAGTTCATAGTCCATTCATCATAACAGAAGTTGTCTCAATACCCTTTCCATATAGAGCAGGTCTAGACTGTAATCTTTATAATATAATTTACAGAAACACAACTATTTCCAATATAATACACTATAATCAACTTGTATACAGATGTAAGAACATTTTTAAGTGTTTATTGACATACATTTGTCAGTATTTATCTTATATATCTTATTCTATGAAGACATCTTTTAACAGTGTTTTACAATATTTATCATTCATTTTCTGTCTTTTATAAAAATGCATTTATAAACACTGCGTTTCCCTGCTTTAAAGAGAGTTATGAACAATTTATTACATGTTTATACACTGAATATGAATGCTAAACAGGGCGACTTAAAATAAAAGTTTTAATTATTATTAATTGTTGGACTTAAGCAGTGCTGATAGACAAATAGCAGACTGTCAGCTTATTACGAGGCTAGCTGTTCCCCTTGTTTCCAGTCTTTGTGCTAAGCTAAGCTAACCTGTTGCCTGTAGTTTCATATTTACTGCACAGACATGAGAGCGATGTCAATCTTCTTGTTTAACTCTGTGATTAAGCACTTTTCCCCAAAATGTTGAGCTACTGTATATCCGCAGGTAGTTACGGTTTGTCGGCTGGAGCTGATTTTTTTGTGGACTGTCTCATTTGAGGACAAAGTCTAGGCTGCATCTGTCCCCTTTAGCTGATGTGAGGCAACTGGGAAAAAGCTTGTGGAAAAGCTCGAAGAGGAAGGTGAGAGACATGATGCAGGAGCCTCCATGAAACTTCTCTCGATCTCCTCCTCCTCCTCCTCCTCCTCCAATTACCCCCTCATCCAATCATCTCATTTTCATAGCGCTGCGCCCTCCAATCACCATCTGTCCTCCAGGCAGTAACACTTTTACATATCTGCTGTAATTAGACAATCACTTCCACATGTTGATCAAACTCCTTCGACCACTCAACCCCTACCTCACCCTCCCATCCGCCCACTGTCTCCTTTTTACTCCCTCTGTTTTTCTTATTTCCCCGTCTCACACTCTACTACCCTCCGTGTGCCCCTTTTCACTTTTTCTCTCCCCCTCTTTCCCCTCTCTTTCTGATTGAATTACCATAAGTGCAGGTCTTGGCCAAAATATGCCAGCTTGTTCTGATTAAAACTGTCCTTGTTATACCAGAGACTTTCCAAATGGCTGTGAGCAGTTTGTGTGTGTGTGTGTTTGGGGGTTGGGTTTGGAGGAGAAGGAGGAGGAGGAGGATGGAGGTGGTGGTGGTGGTGGAGGGGGACACACACACACATGCAGTTTGTGTTGAAAAGAAAAATACTGCCAGACAACATCGTATGGCGAAAGATAGAGAGTGGAAGCCCGAGAACAAGATGGGGACAGAATGGAAGGAGATGGAGAGGCAGTGCGGGATAGCAGGAGGGAGCGGCGGGGAACAGAGAAGGAATGAGATCGTAATGGTAGTTGACAGAACTGGGTTCACAACAGGTTCATGGTGACATCATGGTTGAATTTTGGGGAACATTTATATAGGAAAAAGTATTTGCTGTTCATTGGATGCACATGTACACCCCCGAACCTACTTCTTCATTCCCGTCCTCTTTCTTTCTTACTCCACTTTGCCACAAACACCAATCGTTGCCACCGAATATGTAAATTCATGTTGGTGCATTAAAATTAATTTTTTGCTCGGGGTGCATTGACTTTGTGTATCTTTCTACACGAGTACAGTTCAACCTGCTTTTGCATGCGTTTGAATAATAAAAAAAAAAAACTCCTTTTTCTCAGGTTGTGCGTTAAACTTTATAACCCCAAACTGACAACTGCTACCCAGAGTGTCACTCTTTCTTCCCTCTCTCTTCCTCTTTTTCCTCCCCCCCCCGTTCCTCGTTTTCTTTCCTCCTTTGCTCCCTCTTTTTTTTTTTTTTTTTTTTTTGCCTGCAAGTCTAGCCAACCCTCACCACTGGTACAGTATGTTCTTTGTGTGCATGTTTAGCTGTTTGAGAGACAGAAAAGACATAAAGGAGCCTTGGGACACGAAACGTGTTTATGGTGTATGTGTGGGTGTGATTATATTTGTGTCAGCTTTTTTTTTTTTTCTTGCTTGAAGAAAATTAACAGCAGGGAGTGTGGTGTATTAAAGGGTCTTTGTGTCTTCTTGCATGTGTATTTTTATTTTTATTTTTTATTAATTTTTTTAGTGCCAGTGTTTATTGGTTTGTGGGCATTTGCCAGCCGTAATCCGAGTGTAACTTTGGCTTTTTTTTTTTTTTCATGTATGGTTGTATGTTTGTGTGTGCCCGTGCAAGCGAGTAAACTTGTCATGCATGCCTGTCATCCTCTGCATGCCTCTCCGTGCACCACAGAGCTTCACATGACATCAATCTGAGAGCAGTGGGATAGTGATCTCATTACCGACAGCCTGTTGCTGATTAAAACCTGCCGTCTGCACCCTCCTCCTTCACCCCTTTCTTTTCTTCTCCCTCCTCTCCGCTCTCTCCTGCTTCCTTGTCCTTTGCTCGCCTCCCTCCTCCACCACCACCACCCCCCCGCTCCTGCCTCCTCCTCCTCCTCCACCCCCCAACTCCAGAGTCGCACCATTCTGCGGTTTTGCCGCTGCTCGCTGCCAAAAAGGGCCCCATTTCGAGCTCTGCAGAAAGTTATAAGCTCCCCTCTTTTTTTTTCCTTTTTCAGTTTTCCTCCTTCATTTCTTTGTTCTTTCTTCTCTGCCGTGCATCTTTAGGCTGCCTTCATCAGGACGCCTCCAGTTAACCTACCTGCGGTCCTCATCGAAGCCCCTTCTCGTGTTCCTAATCTTCTTCTGAGTCAATCTGCTTTGACACTCATCAACGCTAAACAAGAAAGCGAGGGGGTGAAAATGTCTGCGAATGTGTCTGAGTGTGTGTGGTGTGTGTGTGTGTGCCTGTGTGTGTGTGTGCATGTATCAACATGTGGATGCATGTGCTTCTTAGAGCCTCGTAAATTTACAGTCAGAAATGCACAAATGCTTCTTTCACACTCAGCCAGACGTTACACACTCTCCTCCTCTTTGAGCATTTCACTGACACAGAAACACAAACAGGACTAACCTTTGACCCCACCCCACCCCTCGCTGACTGACTGTTGCTGAAAAGTGTGACAGCGACTCAGATGGTCAACGCACCGGGCCTGTGATTGGACGCTCACCGATTTCATATTCGTGATCGAAAAATGTGATCCAAATCAGATGTCTCGTAGCAGATAATTTGACTGACAAAGGTTTAATGTTGACATTCGTATTATTTTGTTATAGTGTCTATTCAGCAATGTGTGTGTTGTACTTCCATTAGGTAGGCAACGACAGAAAAACGATTTCTGTCTTATATTTTTATATTAAGTCCCATACAAACAAAATCCATTCCAGATATTTCTTTTGTTCTTTTGTTCTCCCATTGAAAACACACATATCATATCACTGCAGAGAGCTATTTATCCATTCATTTATCCATTCCTCTCTCACCATGTGGCTTAGATCTGTTGTTTCCATCATGTATGAAGGGGAACCCACGGAGAGGTCTTGGCAGATGGTGATTTAAATCTCACAGAAGTGTGTTGCCAACATGTTTTGTACATTTTATCATAAAAGCATTTAACACCTAGTTTGGCAAGTGGGTTTGATATCACAGAGTTTGATGGCACAGTGCTTCATTCCAGCCTAACCATACTGTGTAAGTAAGAATTCCACTTTCTAATGAACTCCTTTTTCCATTAAAACCTTTAGCTAAATTAAAAACAAACATTTGTAAGGCTTCTGTACAGTCTGCTTGGAATAGATTGGATATAAAAACAATGAATTAATGTTATTTTTAAAGTTATTTATTTATTTTTGTTCCTTTGCCAGTTCAGTTTTCCATTTTTGTTTCAGTTTATGTCGACATACTTGCGTCTGGTATTCGCACAGCTTTTTGTTTGAATGGAGCACAAGGCTGTGACAAAAATGAATAAATGATTTACTTGAGTAGCACAAAAACATGGTCGACAAAAACATTTAACTATTTGTTAATGATTATGACACTTGTGTTGAGGTCTCAAATGCAGTTTTGCTGCCTCATTAACCGATCAAACTGATAATTTAAGAAAATAAATGGTGCTTTTGTCTTTTCTAGGGAGAACTTCGCCTGTAGTGGGCTGACTCGCCACTGAGGCCAGTCAGTCAGACGGTAGCAGACAGTTTTATCTCTGACATGAAGAGGCAGGTAGCTCTGTGCCTCGGGGGCCGACTGGCCAGGTTTGATCTCATCACGGATCAAATGTATCTCCATTAAATGCTTCCTTACCAGAAAACCGCTGGGCTGATTTGCTTAGGAAAATCCTGTAGGAGGAGAAGAGTCCGCTTGAACTGATTTAAAGGTGCGGAAACTGCCGGGAGAATGGCCCTTTGTACTTCTCAGACTAGCAAAGATGGAAAACAGCTCATGGTAGTTTGCATTTTGGAGATTTAATAAAGTCATCTAACGTATAAACCAGGCTCTGTATTATTTACAGAGAAGATATTTATACTATGGATTTGTTAAGTGCACAATATTTTGCACGCTCTTTTTATTTGTAGCATGTCAAGTGCACATTTAATAATAATTGCAATTCACTACTGTATTGTATACATGTTTAATTTGTACAGTTGTTTACATAATTAGTACGCACTGATTGACTGTTTGCATTTTTAATACAAACTTTTCTTGTTTCCGTGTTATTGTTCCACAAGGACACTGAAGCTAAGAGGGTATCTTTCTTTCTCATTAGGGATATGTAGTCACAATAAAGCACTGAGTGGCCCTCGAATTGGCCCCAGGCCCCTGGACTCCCACATTGGCTGGCCACAGTCCCAAAGTCAAGGCATTGTAAACATGGAGCGAAAGCCAAGGGCTGACACGGATATCCCCAAAGGTGTGCAGCCTCCTACAGCATGTGTGCTTATGTATGTCTGTGAGTTAATGATGTTTCATTAATGCGAGTGTGTGTACATGCATGCATGCATGTGTGTGTGTGTGTGTGTGTGTGTGTGTGTGTGTGTGTGTGTTGTTAGTGTAAGGCCTATCTTTGGATGGTGAGCAGAGGAGGAACAAATTTAGAAATACAAAACAAACACTCAGAGAGCTGAAATCCAACAAAAGAGTGCTGACTGACAGTACAGTGTAGAAGGAGTGGAGGTAAAAAGACAGAGAGAGAGAGACAAAGAAAGAAAGAGAGGCAGGGAGAGAGAGAGAGAGAGAGAGAGAGAGAGAGGGAAGGAGAGGGGGTGGGCAGCATGTTGAAACCTAAGCTTTCTGGACCCTGTTTTCCCTTCCTTCGGGCATTCTGTGGCTGGTAAAAAATGTGCTGTATATTTGAAGTGTTGGATCACGTGACAAAGGCAGGGTTTGTGAATCAAAGTACACAATGATTTCAGGAGGAGAGGGAGAGAAAGAGAGAGAGAGAGAGAGAGAGAGAGAGAAAGACATAGAGGGTGTGTGTTAGTGAGAGAGAGAGAGAGAGAGAGAGAGAGAGACGGGAAAAGGAGAGGGAGGTGGAATGCAACAGGCTGAGCTCTATCGTCGCTGCGAGAGGGACTTCTGACTGACAAACACAACTACTACGCTCCTTCTCAGCTCATTTCTCCACTGACTTTACCCTCACTAACTACCAGACTGTGTGCCGAGTTAACAACTTACCAGGTCTGGTAAGTTTGGTTTTCAATCCCATCTTTAAGTTTTTTTTTGTTTTGTTTTTTTTGTTTTTTTCTCCCACCCAACAACTTCAGTCTGTTGGCGGTGTGTGAAAAATAAGACAGACAGAGGACATGTCAGAGCTTGAGTGAGATGTGTGTGTGTGTGTTTCTCTTGTCTCTCTCTCTTTCTCTTCCTATGTGCGTGTGTGTGTGTGTGTGTGTGTGCGAGCACGAGCGGAGAGATTGAGTTTCCTGAGGACAGCTTTAATTGAGAACAGAGATTTGAGAAAGAATGAGAAAGAACAACAGAAACAGCTAAGGAGGGGAATGAAAGCTGATCGGCACTTGCATGTGCTCCAGGGCCGTTCCATGTGAGGAGATGAACGCTTCTTGAGGTGTGTTGGGATGTGTGTGTGTGTGTATCCTCATTAGTTTGACCCGGTTATAGATGAACATCTCTGTGTTTATTAATGACTTCTTAAACTCTGATTTGTAGTGTGTGAGAGATTCTGATCATCCTTTTAGAGAGGACAAGAAATGGGAATGTTATGTTAAAAGAATTAAGAGTGACAGAAATATGAGAAGTTACTATACGGCTCACTGCAAACTATTTTTTCTACCGTTTGCATACATCCATCCCGGTCACGCCGAGTGCTACAGGTGAGCTTGGTAACCATCTCGGACCATTTTCCAAACAGCAGACGAAGTGGCTGCTTTAGCCTGCGGGCTCTCAGCCAATAGACCGGCTGTCAGACTTGATGGATCACTCCATCAGCATCACAAATGGCTGAGTAGGTCTGGTCTACCTGAGTATGTACACACTCAGTCACTCACCCCCCCCCACCACCACCACCACCACCTCAAGGTTATGTAAACAGGTTTCTATCCACACAATTACATAAGCGGGATGGAAACACTGAAATAGGTTACTCCGGCAGACTGTGTCTGATCACTGCTGCTTCTGCTGCTGCTGCTGCTTTGCATTGTGTTTGCTCTTGTTTGCGAGGGGGAGTGAGTACGTACGTGTGTGTGAATAAACCTCCTGACCCCCCTATGTATCGAAAAAAACACAAGCTCTCTTTTCGTACAGCCTGTGAATCACTTCAAATCCTTTGTTTGGACATGAGCTATATAAATCCAGATGCATCGCTTTGATTGATGATTGTGATTAAGATGCTATTCATCTGCTAAGTGCTTCTTCCCAGCTGATCCGAGCTGCCCCTGCGTCTGTCCGCTGTAACACCATACTGCTGACCGGGCCTCACCATGCCGCTCTGTGATATGCACTCCGATGCAAGGAGCTATTCTAGCAAACTCTTGACGAATCTATTCCAGATTAATTTTCCTTAATGTCCGGAGGAATGCTCATCAGCACGTCCTCAATAATAGGCGGACGAGACTATAAACGCCACATAAACAGCTGGGTGTAAACAATACACAGTGTATTAGAGATCACATTCTGGAGAACAGTGACAGACTGGCTAAATATAACTCTCTGTCGTCGACGTCTTCTTGATTGAATGGGTCTGATTTTATCACGCTTTTCATCACTTGGTCATTTTCTCTGTCAGTGGGACGGTCGCAGAGTGTCTGCTGCTGGGTGAACTCTCATTCTGATCCCAGGTCAGATGTTTTCAGCTTTTTAAAATCTGAAATTTAGAGTAGATGCATCTGCTCTCAGGTTTAAGTCCTGTCGTTTTTTTCTTTCTTTCTTTGTTTTCATCAAATAGGGGAAGAAACTATAAGTTTCGTGGTGTAATAGATGAAGCTCTTTTTTAACTGCTTTGCGATCTCATCTTTGTTCTCTACACTTTTCAAGAATGGCAGCCCCTCAGGCTGAGGAGGCTGTCTGGCTCTTTCTCTCTGTCTCTCACTGACTTCTTTCTTCTTTATTTCCTCAATATGAAAAAAAAAAAAAAAAAACCCTCCATCTTCTTCTTAGCTGCTCTGTGTCAGCTGAGTTTGATTTTGTACAGGGTTGTTCTCATGGTTGCTACATATAAATGGAAACTTGGAACTTCCAAAACAAAGAAGCGAGCGTTTGCTACTTGTTTTTGAGAGGGGGAGATACAAATGTTTTCTTGTTCTGCGGAGTTGCATATTGTCCACAGAGTTATTTTGAGAAATTTTGGTGAGAGCCACGGACGGGCTGTGGTTCGCCTTGATGTGCCCAATTGCCTTCAGAGTTTTCAGAGGCTCTTGCTTTCACTGCACTTTTTTTTTTACAATTCAAGGCTGAATGTGTCTCAATGTGTCCAAAGAGCCTCTCAGTGTGTTTAATCACGGCCCGGGGCTGCTCTTCAGTACAGGCTACAAGTCCCTTTAAACACACTTTTAATCCTCTCTGCGAAAGAGCGAGGCATTATTCTAAGTGTGTGTGTTAAACATACGTGGTGGGGTAGGTTTCATGCAGTCTTTAGGCTCACGTATCACTTTAATACTAAATGAAAAGCTGATTACTAAATGGCTCAATTAGACCTGACCCATGGCCAGGCTCCTGAGCCTGGAGCGACAAGGGGCTGACCCCGGCTCCTGACCTGGAGACCCTCGGCAGCCCACAGGGTTGGCTCGACATAATGACAACATTGTGTGTTTTATGAAACATTACTATCATTATCATCCCCATTAGCACTGCTAACATTGAATCCACACTGTTATTCCATGTATGTCGGACAGTTTAAATTTGTGCCCAAGAGTAAAAGCTATAAGTTAGTCGAGCGACGCGTTGTGGTAAAAACGGAACAAGTTGGAGAGCGGCCGTTGGTTTCAGATCATTTTCTAGTGGGTGGAGATGATTTGACGTTTGCTGTAACTTAAGTGTAGTGTGACTATTCGGTGATTATAATGTATTATTCAAGTATGGACCCAAGGATCCAAGTTGTTGCCAGGGTAACAACTAATCCAAGTTAATAACAAGAATAAGAATACATTTATGCCTGCAACTGTTTTCATTGTTTCTTCATCTACCAAATATTTTCCACAGGTTTGGTGCATATTGCCCCGCAGCTAAAGCTTGTTTGTTTTTGTCCAACCAAACAGTCCAAAACCAGTTGGTAATGTTTTACTTGGATAGCCTCCAGATAGTTTATGATTTATATTATTCTTTTTTATTGTTTAGTGTTTGTAATAATCCCCGTGATTTTGCGAAAATAAAACATAACTAATAAACCAATAAACATAAATATGCTTAACTGAAAAATGCACAGGATCCTTCCTATTAATCTGCTTTTACAGGTTGTTAAATGTGTTTTTTCACGTACTTGTATTGACTCAAAGATAATGCAATACGTTTTTGTTAATAATTCTCTGATCACCTTTTTGAAAATCGCATTGTGGAGACATAGTTCTGATTTCAAACATATGCAGGTATCTTAAACTTAACTTAAATACCGTGTAAAGGCAATTCTGAGATTTCTTTCAAAACACATTAAATATGTTGGAAAACAGTTGCTGAAAACCATGAAAAGACTTTGAATGTTATATCACTGAAATGTGGAGTTAGAGATTAAAACTTTTTGCCAGTTTTCAGTCCAGGATTTTTTGGGGGGCGGTCCTTAAAGGGTGGCTCGATGACACGCTGAGGCCACCCTGAGCATACACTCCTAGCAGAGAGATAGAGTGTTTCAAAGTTATTCACGTCATTTTCTGAACTCATCTGGCACGTTTAGTTGCTTCAAAATCGCTAATTGACTGCTCCCACGTTGAGCGTGGCTCCAGCGCATTCAGCTAATTTCATAAACGTGTCGATATTTTTAATTATTCTAATTTGGCTGAGGTGTATGTATGTTAAATGTGACGCTAGCTGCACATACAGACTGAAAACATTGGAAACAGCAAACCCGAGTTTGTCCAAAGGTTAAAAAAATCTGCCTCCTGGCTTGACTGATTCGCACGTTACATCTCATTTGTTTAAATGTGGATTAAATGTGGGGATATGTGCCAAATCATTTCTATTGTTAGCTGCATAAGCTAAGCCATCCAGCTGCTGGATGTAGCTTAATATTTACAAACACAAAAGGGAAATCAATCTTTTCTTCCAACTCGCAACATAAAAGAGAAATAATGTTCTGTATTTCCCAAAATGTGGAACCATTAAATGTCAAATGAATTGTCAACTTTGTCCTCTTCAGACTTCAAACTCTACGTCTCTATGGACGAGGGGGATCACATCCTGTTTATCGGAAAACCATTTTAATAAAATGAATGTCTGGAAGTCATTCTGAAGGATGTTTCCAAAGAACAACACTTGGAAAATAGACACCGAACATATACATCTTTGTGTACATTACTGGCATAATTACTTGCATTGAAAATATGTGTTTGCCACAGCCAGAAATATTTTGTGGTTATAAGATGGCTGTCTGACACTGATGGTTTATGGCTCAGTAATATTTGTACTCCTCAAAAGACATTTTTACATGTCAGTTTGACATAAAATATAGTACGGTCATTTGTTGGAAAATCTAATTATGTTGTTTGTGGGTGATGGTGCCTATGTTTTTTCTCTTCTGTAATGGTTTCTGTGTGTCAGTATGTGCATTTTCTACTCCGTGTGCTCAGAACAGCTCATCTCTGGCTGCATTCTCTCAGAATAAGCCAGATTTGATTGTGGTTTTATGGTTTACTGCTAATTGTCCCTGCTGAAGTCAAGTTTTTTCCTTGCGTTTGTCTGTTTTTTGGGGAGTTTTTAGCTTTCATATCCAGTCAGACTCTGCCTTTTAGTTTACTCCATACACAGAAACCCTGTGGTTTCAAACACAGAGATTGTATTCAAGTTCTGTCCTTTTGATTTCCTTCCCAGTATCACACACTAATGTCTCCATAGATGTATCCACAAACTGAATCAAACCATAAATTCTCTTTTGTTGCGCAAGTCAAAAGTTGCTAAAAAAGATTGACTATTTGCTCAATATTACACTAACAATGACAGACAGAAGAGGAGAAAGAACCGCCCGTAAGCAAGGCTCATATCCAAAAAAGAACCCACAAGATAAAAACCAAAAAATTTAAAAAGAGAAAGCCCTCTTCCATTGAATACCCGCCTATTTTCCAGTTGACTCATATCGCTCTGAAATGAACCCACACGTTGCAAGTTCAGAAACACAAAGATGACTAAATAGCTTGGAAGTGAAACAAAAACACAAATTTTCTACTTTCTATTTACTGACCGGAGAAAAGTGCAAGAAAGGAGCAGAGCTTTCGGTTCATGTGGTCTCTTCTCATTTCAAGAGATCAGACTGTTTTTTTCTTAAAGTCTTAGACAAGCGTTCACACTCTCACTGGGGCGAACACATCGTCATGTAATCCATATGATACGCTAGCACTGAAGACTAATCAACCACATGGTTCAAGGAAATAAAGGACGTAATTATGTGAAGTGAAGCAGAGCATTTACACCCTCTCGTTACCGTTTGGAGTCACTTCAGTGACCCTGGTTCAATTTCATGGAAAATATTAACATTTACCTTTTGAACTGTTCATAATGATGTTTCTCATTTCTTCCATGTTGACTTGAAAACCCTAAAACGTGGCAATGCGCTCGTACTCCTTTGTAGTTCAATATTCCCCCATTGTGCACATGACGCTCCTGCCATAAAAATACAATATTGGCCATGTATGCATGGTTCAAAGTGTGTGAGTAATCGTGAGATTTTGTGAGATTTCATTTTTCCGTTCAGTCCTGAGAGCAGACATAGACGGTTAGAGAGTTAATATAGGAGGTGAGAGAGGATCGGGATGACATGCACAAACTGGATTCATATCAAGAATGTTGTGGTTACATGGTACATATCTATGACCTCTAGGCCACCAGCAGCCATGCTATAATTAGTTTATATGCTTATTATTATGACAACCAAAGTAAAATGAAAAAGAGAGTCCTCTCCAATGGCGATGATCTGTCAGGTTTACAACACAGAAATAACATAACCAGCTGGCTACCACCTTTGCATCATAAACTGTTTTGTTTTATTGATAATCTACTCATACGCCTCAAAGTTTACTGACTCTCAGATTAAGTTTAGGACCCAGTTTGTAACCCTTACAGGAGCTCAGCAGCAAAAAGGACCAGAACCACAACAGGCAACTCAAACAAAACAAAACAAAAATTGCTACTCATTGCAGTCAGCCAAATCCAAGTAAAAGTATTCACATTTATCCCATCTATACAGCGCCAGTTCTTCTTTTACAAAGAGGCTTCACTTCTAAATGTCAGTAATAATGAGATGTCTATGTGGCACTGATGGGGGGGGGGGATTTTTTTTTGACTGAGACAAAAAAGAAGTTCAGTGCGACCAAGAAACTGTGAGTCTGAATCAGGTGATGCCAGTAAAAATAAAAAAGGGATAAACTCGGAACCAGGCAAAGATTCAGAGTGTTTAAAGAGTTCTCGGTGTAACTGAATATTTAATATTATATTTCTTTTGAGCAAAGAACGGGCTGATGCATGCCGACGTGCAAAAGTACCATTGGCCACCATGTGCAAGAGCACGCGGGCGATACGACTGTTTTTGTTGCTGCCATTATGAAAGTAATAAGAACAATGCAGGAAATGATTGAAGCCATTAGTCCTTTAGATGGAGGGCTGTGATCTGGGGAAATACCGGTGACTACATGGCCAAACACTGACATGCATTTTTATCAATCTGGCACCAACTCCGTGATTGTGTTGTAACGTTTCTGGCAGAACTTGAGCCAAAGTGTGTCGGTTTATGCTTGGTGGATATCTGAAGTGTTTTTTTTTTAAAGTTTCTTAAATCATTGTTTAATATTCAGGACAACTGACAGAGAAAACTTTACCGTCTGCTCAGAAATACGGGATTACACGCTTTTCCCTGTCAACTAATTAACCTAATTTCTAAAATTATAACATCCTTTCATGTTTGCATGATGAATTGATCTTTTTTTATTAAGATAGTCTAAATGACATTGTATATTTTTAACTTACACACCCCGATCAAGCTCCATTTTCTGAACGCTTTAACCGAGGCCGCTGTCTGTTCGCTAACTGACACTGAAAGAAAGACACATGACTTCCTATTACCGCACATTTCTCAGCCCTAAAAGTGGAGTCATTATACCATAAAACTGAACATTAAGTGTAATTCTCAAGTCATCCATTTCCTTCCCCAAAATTCTCAATACACCAAAGATTGATGGACTTAAACAAAGCTGTTTACTGCCATAATGTTATGCAAACTGCTCATTATGTATAGGACATAAATACATACAACAAAGTGTCTGCCAAGAAGAAATGACTGCGCAATTAATTATCCAGCATTGAGTTCTTATCCATCCTCAGGATGTGTCCACACAACGGCAGCTTTTTTTCTTATGTATGCTTTCTTTAAAATCAGCTGCACACAGAGTTTTTAGTCTTGAAATGACGGCTTGGCATTTAAGAAGGCAACTTTCTAACAGAAAGTTTAAATTCTAGTGCAGCCAATCACAGAATGCAGATGGCATTAAGCTGTATTTGTGTCGTTTTTGTCAGACAACTCAACAAAATAGAGTCAAGAGTGCGTGATCAACAGGTAGCACTTATGAGTTACGTCCAAAATGACTGCGCACACGTTTGGTTTTAAGACTAAAGTAGAATGAAAAGGATTTTTTCTTTTGTTCATGCATTTTTAGTATTAACAGACATCTTTATGAAAACAACCTGGAACAATTTTCCAAGTGCTACGTTACATGCAGAACAGAAATAGTGGCGGTCTCACCTTTCACAAATGATTGTTGGCCACAAATTGCAAATTCCTACGGGGCTATCAAATGCTCATGGAGGGGGTTTCAAGTATGGCATTTGTTTTGATTGGTTAAACATGTCAAAGTGCGGGGCGGTGTTTAGCTCAGTTGGTGGAGCAGCCACCCCATCTGCGAAGGCTCAGTCCTCGCTGCGGAAGCCCAGGGTTCGAACCCGACATGTGGCTCATTCCCCGTCTCTCTGTCCCCGTGTTTGCTTGAAAAGGCCAAAAAATTATGTCAAAGTGAACGAAAAGAAATTATAACGTGCAGCTTTTCATGTTGCGAATTCGGTTCTTTTTCGCACGCAAGTGACATATTCAAAATTAACCAATTTTGTGTGGACGGGCTCAAAGTAATGACTTTCTGTCTTTGTGTGTGTGTGTGTCTGTGTGTGTGTGTGTGTGTAGTTTCATAACTGTAACCTCAAGCAGATTTGGGTTGGAAAAACAATAAAGTTTAAATTACATTTACACCCAGGATAACCAGATCCAGATGAAGCTCCTAATAAGCACCTAAGACGTGTTATTCCAAAAAAAATTGTTTTTGTCATTTCAGCTGTTTACGGTTGAACGTTGTTTACAAGTGTTGCAACAATACGCCGAACACAATGACGTAGCTCCTGGTGTAGTTTGATGGAAATGATGTGAAGGCGAGCAGAGTAGACAGTGTGTGGCGGCTTGTTGGAAAAGACAGAGAGATGGAAAGCCCCATCGTTTCTACGCTGAAGCTGTTTTTAATCCTCATAGTCTGGGAAAAAAGAGCATCGGTTGTGTGTTGTATGTGTGTGTGTCTTGTGTCTGCAAGTTGGTGTATATATATATGTCTGTGTGTCAGCAGGACCAGGACCAGGTGACCCAGTCTGACCTGACCCAGCCAGGTCTCATAAAAGCAGCATTGAGGCCTGGAGTCCTGGAGACACAGCACTGCTTTTGTTGCCCTGCCCAAGGTGTATTCCCCCTGGAGGGAGAGTGAAGGAGGCGTGGGGGGTGTTACTCATTAGAGAGAAAGAAACCATTCCTTGGCTTGGGCGCACATTAGTTCATAGTTTATTAGTGGAAATAAAACCGTTTCTTTGTTTTTATGTATGTTTTCTGCAACCACTCGGCCTTCGTTTTTTGCTCCCTCCTCCCATGCTGCTTCACCACAGTCCGTTCTTTCTCTTATTAATCCAGTTTCCAGTATGGCTCTAATTAATAGGACTCTGTTCACTTCTTACACATGGTCTGCCAGATGCTTGAACCTCCCTGCTATGAGCTTCCCCTCCCTTTCTTTTCTTCTGTTTCCCTCTATCTTTTTTCCATCTTTTTCTTTTTTTTCTTTCAGCTTTCAACACTTTATTTTTTTCTCCATCCCGGTCCTTTTATACATCTGGCTTTCATACCATATCGGTCTTTGAATTTGATTGGTTAAAGAGTCAACTTGAAGGACTCGCGGGCAGCATCTGTGCGAGGATCCTCCATCCTATATTTACTCCTTCATTCTTCAAGGTCAATTTCAGTTTTCAATGGCGCTTCAGCATGTGTGAACGCCGTGTGTTTTCCGCTGATTACTTGCCCATGAACATGATTAAAGTCACAGAACATCTGTGTGTGTTCACCTCCGCAGCCTGCATGTCCGCACTTGTATGTTTCTGTGTTCTGCTTTTTACCGAAGGCACGCGTATGCATATGTTTTCCAAAAAATGTCACCATACCACACCATGTATGTAATGACTTTCATAATCACT
Organism: Larimichthys crocea; assembly: GCF_000972845.2. Lineage (NCBI taxonomy): Eukaryota > Metazoa > Chordata > Actinopteri > Sciaenidae > Larimichthys > Larimichthys crocea. Next base: position 17,965,038 of record NC_040016.1, read on the forward strand.
ACACACTTTATCCAACCTGTGTTTGACATTCTCTGATGGTCAAACACAAAAGTTCTTTGTGGAAATAGTTACTGGGACTCTCCCTAACTGGCCCTCGCAGTGAAGAAAAACCGCAGCAGAGCCAAGCAGTTACAGAAAAAATGTCAATATGGGAAATATGACTTTAAAAACAACACTCACTGCGCTGACTCTGTGTGCGAATGTGTAATACGTACTGTATGCGTATGTGCATGCGGGAAGAAATAACTGCTGTAACAACAGAGGGATGTTGAAAGATTTCACTCTAACAATAGTAGCACAGATGCCTGATGATTAGTCTAATAGTCTGTCGAACCCATTCATATCAATGAGTCTAGAATAGATGTTAGAAACGCGCCTCAGTATTAAATGAAATACAACTAACGGCGCCGCACACCACACGACCACAACTAACATTTGAACCTCTATTATAACCGTTTCAACAGAAACTGAACCTTTATAGAGGAAGGATTTATTACAGGGATTAGACTGCATAAGTTTGAACAACTAAATCATAAATAAACCGGCTATACATACTTTAAAATAGACATTTTATTTATGACGATAATTTTCTTGCAAGAATACCGGAAAAGAGGAAAAAACAGACACAGTAAGAAGAAACTATTGTATCTAAATTATGAATCTTAGTATGAACTGCCAGGTACCTCAACACATTTTATTATGATCTTGAGTGATGAAATCTGGAGGACACTGTTATGGTTTTGATCAGGGGAAAAAAAAAAACATTTTTTCATTTTGCTCTGGTGGAGTTGACATATTACATTTTACACATATTTATCCAGGTTTAGAGATGATCATTATGAAAACTGCTCCCAGAGACGTCTGTGGATTATTAAGAGAGACTTGGACAGTGTTTCTGGAAAGACGTGTTACCGTTACATGTTTCTGGCATGATTTAGAAAAAATAATAATTTCCAATAAACTGGGTTCTCAGAAATCGATATCTCAGATCCTGAGCGAATAAAATCATAATCTGCATGACTAAAACTGTAATTTGAGTCAACTAACCCTGTTAAGATGAAAGCCGTGACGTATTACTTGCGTGTGGCCAGTATTTTTACCTCCATATGTGGAAGTGACCCTGTAATTGTGAGGATCTTCTGTTTGTATATATATCGACTGTACTTGTACTTTGTACCTGAGTCATATCTGTTTTGAAAGACAGCTTACCAATTGTTCCTCTCTCTCTCTCTCTAAATATGTATATATATATATATATGTGTGTGTATATATATATTATACTCGGGTAGTGTAGTTATTGTAGTTTGTGAAGGACATTTGTAAATACATAACTTTTACTCTGTCTCTCACCCACCCTGGGTGTTTGATTCCCATGCTGAAGCAGGCCCAAAACAACAAGACATTCTTTGGCCGGGCTGTATTTACCACAGCTCCACCACAGAGAGTTAAGCTCCACCCACTCATGAAATCACTGAAGGGGATGAGAGAGTCATAGAGAAACAAGAGGGGAGGGGTGCCCTCATTTAACTTATTGACAGGGTCACAGAGCCACTACACGAGTCCTCAGAGACAGAAAGGTGAGACACTGTGATCATCGCAAACCATTGAGCGGCTTCTGCTTCAGCTTCAGCAGCGGGGTTTATGGTGCGGGGTACAGTGAGAGCGAATAGGTTATGTGTCTATGTGTGTGTGTGTGTGTGTGTGTGTGTTGCTGTAAAGGGTTAATTGTACCCATGTTGTGGCTGGCTGTTCTCGGGCAGGCTGGCTACAGTCAGGCTGGCAGAGGGAACAGAGAGACCCTTTATAATACAGTTCTGCTGATTGAAATCATATGGCATTGCCTGAAATCATTGCACTACTTTGAAGACACACAAAAAGCAAGAGAAATGTGTTGTACACCCTGTACCTCTTTGCTCTGTCAGCTGTTTCCTCAACACTCCCTTTGCGCTCTTCGTCTTCTTCACTTTCATTCCTCGTCTGGAGTCTGATTTTGAGTTATTTCAGAAAGTTTCAGAAAGTGACGTCTTCGTCTGAATTGTTGTTGCTGGCTAGACTTTAGGTGAGTTGTTGAGGCACTCTGCATTCTACGATTTTGATTTAAGTATCTAACCCCTTTCTCCTCTTTTCTACAGAATCTGGACCTGGTCAGGTCTTGGTCACGTGGCCCCTGGCCTTTCTGCGTCTCATCCTCCTTCCTCGGTATCCCTCTCACCTCTCTGCAGCCCGACAGCAGAGAAGCCAGCAGCTGAGAGGGGCTGGATGGCACCAGCTCACTTCAAACTCAACGTAGGGTCCTGACGAACGCGACGCTGGGAGAGGAACCGACAACAACAGCCAGAGAGAAGTCACCTGAACTACCAGCGGCACTTTTCACGATGGCGACCAACAGGGAGCACCAACTGCGTCACATGACCGGCTTTCCCCGCGCTATGTACCCGTTCACCTTTAACTCCATGCGGAGCCACTCCCCCTTTGACCTACTGGCCAGTAGCCACCTCTTTGGCCGGTTTGGGGCGGACCTTCCTAAAGAGATGGCTGCATTGTGTGAGTGATAAAAAATTATTCTTTTAGTCTTTTCATTCGGTACATTTCATGACTCGAGATAAATGTCTTTGCAATTTACTTGTATGACCACAGGCCACTGGGTTACCTCACTTAAACTCACATCCGCACACAAGAAGACGTGTTTACACGTCTTAAACCAGCTCAAAACTACAATGTCCTATTCAGCTTATTTAAAAAAAAAAAGTGTCAAAAATGTTTTGATATATTAATGTGGGCTCCAACTGGCCCAATCAAGAGGCAAGAAATCCTAATCCCACGCCTTTGCACATGACAAGATAGTGCGCCAAATGTGTGTGTCCTGACCAGTGCTGTTTTGTGTAAAACAGTGGAGACTTGCCACAATTTTGGAAAGGTCTTCGGGGCCAATTTTGAGGGGCTATAATCAGGCTTTAAATCATGCGACGAGAAGAGAAGAGAAGAGAAGAGAAGAGAAGAGAAGAGAAGAGAAGAGAAGAGAAGAGAAGAGAAGAGAAGAGAAGGGTTTGTGGTCTACCAGGCAGATGGCAGAGAGGGCAGGCTGGAAAACAGAAAAAAAAAAACATAACATGGTCCTGTGTATGTAATTTGCTGCATTCCACAGAAAATAAATCTTTCAGATCATCGTCAATCAGTCATTAGAATAATCAGATAGAGACAGGAAATAGGAGTTTATATGAAGATATATATAAAAAAAGAGTTTCTCATTTCATCTTGCAGAAGCTGTGTGATTGAGATGAGACCTGTTTGAGTCACAGGGGGCGCTATTGCACTTCACAGTGACAGAGATACTGGGAGAGACGACACAGGGAGTCCTTTCAAGAGTTTACACAAAGGCCGACTGTCCTTTACTCACTCTAATATACTATTTCTTAAAGACTTCTTTATTCTTTTTTCCTTATTTATCCTCTTCTTGTGGTGTTTCATTATTGATACATTACACGTTAACGGCACTATTTAACTGAATCTGCATACAGATAATTAAAACTCACTATAACACACTCATGTTAGTGCTGTAAAAATTTCATATTATGTCTAATACTTGCTATAAATTTACACAAGACAGAGAAAATTGACTGATTTACAGTGATTCACACACAGGTATGTATTCTACTTCAGTCATATTACTTCATGTTCTAACATGTTTATGTTTTATCTGCTCCAAACGATACTGGAAACACTCTGAAGTAGCATTTTGTGGTATGTTAATAATGTTATTATCAGTTTCCTCTTTATATATTTTGTCATTAATTCCCATTCTTGACAGAACCAAGGCAGCTATTTTATATATTTATTTTTACTTTGCCTTATACATCATGTACTTTTGCAGTTACAGAACTAATGCAGGCACCCACAGCTCACAGTGTTTATATGAATACTGCCGTCCTCAAGTTCTCTACATTTGACTGCTGTATGTACGCTGAAGTCCCACACTATGTGGATTTGCTTGCATCCTTATTAAACCCTAAATTGATCAATGGACACACAACGATGAAACACTCGATAATGTGTGAAAGACACACGTTACACGGAGACATGTTTGTATCACTCATCCTGCGAGACTGAAATCAGGTGTAGAAATACCTGCTGAACTCTCCTGTCAATCAGTGTGTATATTTGTGTGTGTGTCATTATGTGCACTCAGATAATGCGTTCAGCTGTTTATCTCCAGTTGTTCTCTAGAGACTCCGGCCCCGACAACCAGGCTGGTAGCACTCACAGACTGTCATTACATCTTTGACATGTTGCCTCTGGAACTTTTGTACATTAGAGACAGACAGATATGAGCGGCCGCATTATGTCAGTCAGGATAGATAGATAAGGGCAATGAGTGTAGTCACATGTGACAAAACAAGGAGAGGTCCACATAACTTGTCAGGTAGTTTTTTTTTAGATTAAACTGTTTCACAGATAAACCTGTTTTCTGATATTACACCACTGAGGATAACGTGTAGACCAGTGGTTCTTAACCATGTTGGAGGTAGCGAACCCCACCGGTTTCATATGCTCATTCACCGAACCCTTCTTTAGTAAAATAAAATATGATTTTTTTACTGGTGCACAAAATGAACCGTCATTACAACATCACACTTGTCAAATAAAAAACCAACACAGTGCATGAACTCACAACAACTTACCTCATGGTGACTCCTGCTGTTGCCTTTGAGACCAGTTCAGATCTCGTGGCTCACCTTGGCAAGTGCCAGCCTCATGTCATTGTTTCACAGCAAAGTCTGTTCCTTTTCTTTAGTTTTAATGTCAGCAATCCTCGAAAACGATTGCTCACGAAAGATATGTTTGTAAAATGGTAAAAATCCAGGGCGGGGCTTCCACCGAACCCCTGGCGACCGACTCACCGAACCCCTAAAGTTCGATCGAACCCAGGTTAAACCACTGGTGTAAGACACAATATTGTTATAATATCACAACTCTATAAGATGTCCAAAGTAAACTGTACCCAAATCAGTTTAATCTATGAACTTTATTTGACAGACAGGGTTAGTACAGTCACACAGTAAAACCAGGACACCACGTTGGATTTGCACACACATAGGATGAAAGCCCTAAGAGGAGTTCGTTCAAATGCGACCCCTGGAAATTACCCCAAAAACACGAAAAGTCCAACTTTGACAAAAAATGGACGCCGTACGCTTCGCTGTAGCCCGGGTCACCAAGAGACTTTTTTGTGTGTCTCGGTATGTTACATACTTCCTCCAAATTTCGTACACGTGGATGAATCCGTGGCGAGGGGCCCCTCTGAAAACATACATCTAGGTGGCGCTGTAGAGCCATTTTTGCATGTCCATGTGCGAGACCCCCAAAATGCGTAATTTTACACCCGACTTTGGGGGGTAGGCAAATTTCATGAGTGTTCGAGTACATATAGGCCGTCGAAATATGGGATTAACTTTTAGGAAACTGAAGAAGCGGCGGAATAAAAAAATAAAAAAATAAACATGCGAAATTCAATAAATAATAATTCATTAAGTCAAGTAAGTCATATACTGAGCATGTAGTGGAGTAGGTAACTTTGTATGCATGTCTGTGTGTGTGTGTGTGTGTGTGTGTGTGTGTGTGTGTGTGTGTGTGTAAGATAAACATGTGTAAATGAATCATAAATGAAGCTTCATTCGACTCTGACTTATCAACACCAATGATTCAACAAATACTTTTCCAGATAATCATTCATGCTCCATCCCTTCTACGATAACCAACCCACAGACACAAAACGTAACATTAAAAACTGATGCTGTTCGATATGTAAAGTTCAAAAGTCTGTGAACAGGAGACCACAGAGCAGATCAGTCAGCCATGGGAAATGTTGGGTGTCAGT